>NC_085026.1:18936164-19145434 GCF_963692335.1 Osmerus eperlanus | reverse complement strand
CTAACCCTAACCCTAACCCTAACCCTAACCCTAACCCCTAACCCTAACCCTAACCCTAACCCTAACCCTAACCCTAACCCTAACCCTAACCCTAACCTAACCCTAACCCTAACCCTAACCCTAACCCTAACCCTAACCCTAACCTAACCCTAACCCTAACCCTAACCCTAACCCTAACCCTAACCCTAACCCTAACCCTAACCCTAACCCTAACCCTAACCCTAACCCTAACCTAACCCTAACCCTAACCCTAACCCTAACCCTAACCCTAACCTAACCCTAACCCTAACCCTAACCCTAACCCTAACCCTAACCCTAACCCTAACCTAACCCTAACCCTAACCCTAACCCTAACCCTAACCCTAACCCTAACCTAACCCTAACCCTAACCCTAACCCTAACCCTAACCCTAACCCTAACCCTAACCCTAACCCTAACCCTAACCCTAACCCTAACCCTAACCCTAACCTAACCCTAACCCTAACCCTAACCTAACCCTAACCTAACCCTAACCCTAACCCTAACCCTAACCCTAACCCTAACCCTAACCCTAACCCTAACCCTAACCTAACCCTAACCCTAACCCTAACCCTAACCTAACCCTAACCCTAACCCTAACCCTAACCCTAACCTACCCTAACCCTAACCCTAACCCTAACCCTAACCCTAACCCTAACCCTAACCCTAACCCTAACCCTAACCCTAACCCTAACCCTAACCCTAACCCTAACCCTAACCCTAACCCTAACCCTAACCCTAACCCTAACCCTAACCCTAACCCTAACCCTAACCCTAACCCTAACCCTAACCCTAACCCTACCCTAACCCTAACCCTAACCCTAACCCTAACCCTAACCCTAACCCTAACCCTAACCCTAACCCTAACCCTAACCCTAACCCTAACCCTAACCCTAACCCTAACCCTAACCCTAACCCTAACCCTAACCCTAACCCTAACCTAACCCTAACCCTAACCCTAACCCTAACCCTAACCCTAACCCTAACCCTAAACCCTAACCCTAACCCTAACCCTAACCCTAACCCTAACCCTAACCCTAACCCTAACCCTAACCCTAACCCTAACCCTAACCCTAACCCTAACCCTAACCCTAACCCTAACCCTAACCCTAACCCTAACCCTAACCCTAACCCTAACCCTAACCCTAACCCTAACCCTAACCCTAACCCTAACCCTAACCCTAACCCTAACCCTAACCCTAACCCTAACCCTAACCCTAACCCTAACCCTAACCCTAACCCTAACCCTAACCCTAACCCTAACCCTAACCCTAACCCTAACCCTAACCCTAACCCTAACCCTAACCCTAACCCTAACCCTAACCCTAACCCTAACCCTAACCCTAACCCTAACCCTAACCCTAACCCTAACCCTAACCCTAACCCTAACCCTAACCCTAACCCTAACCCTAACCCTAACCCTAACCCTAACCCTAACCCTAACCCTAACCCTAACCCTAACCCTAACCCTAACCCTAACCCTAACCCTAACCCTAACCCTAACCCTAACCCTAACCCTAACCCTAACCCTAACCCTAACCCTAACCCTAACCCTAACCCTAACCCTAACCCTAACCCTAACCCTAACCCTAACCCTAACCCTAACCCTAACCCTAACCCTAACCCTAACCCTAACCCTAACCCTAACCCTAACCCTAACCCTAACCCTAACCCTAACCCTAACCCTAACCCTAACCCTAACCCTAACCCTAACCCTAACCCTAACCCTAACCCTAACCCTAACCCTAACCCTAACCCTAACCCTAACCCTAACCCTAACCCTAACCCTAACCCTAACCCTAACCCTAACCCTAACCCTAACCCTAACCCTAACCCTAACCCTAACCCTAACCCTAACCCTAACCCTAACCCTAACCCTAACCCTAACCCTAACCCTAACCCTAACCCTAACCCTAACCCTAACCCTAACCCTAACCCTAACCCTAACCCTAACCCTAACCCTAACCCTAACCCTAACCCTAACCCTAACCCTAACCCTAACCCTAACCCTAACCCTAACCCTAACCCTAACCCTAACCCTAACCCTAACCCTAACCCTAACCCTAACCCTAACCCTAACCCTAACCCTAACCCTAACCCTAACCCTAACCCTAACCCTAACCCTAACCCTAACCCTAACCCTAACCCTAACCCTAACCCTAACCCTAACCCTAACCTAACCCTAACCCTAACCCTAACCCTAACCCTAACCCTAACCCTAACCCTAACCCTAACCCTAACCCTAACCCTAACCCTAACCCTAACCCTAACCCTAACCCTAACCCTAACCCTAACCCTAACCCTAACCCTAACCCTAACCCTAACCCTAACCCTAACCCTAACCCTAACCCTAACCCTAACCCTAACCCTAACCCTAACCCTAACCCTAACCCTAACCCTAACCCTAACCCTAACCCTAACCCTAACCCTAACCCTAACCCTAACCCTAACCCTAACCCTAACCCTAACCCTAACCCTAACCCTAACCCTAACCCTAACCCTAACCCTAACCCTAACCCTAACCCTAACCCTAACCCTAACCCTAACCCTAACCCTAACCCTAACCCTAACCCTAACCCTAACCCTAACCCTAACCCTAACCCTAACCCTAACCCTAACCCTAACCCTAACCCTAACCCTAACCCTAACCCTAACCCTAACCCTAACCCTAACCCTAACCCTAACCCTAACCCTAACCCTAACCCTAACCCTAACCCTAACCCTAACCCTAACCCTAACCCTAACCCTAACCCTAACCCTAACCCTAACCCTAACCCTAACCCTAACCCTAACCCTAACCCTAACCCTAACCCTAACCCTAACCCTAACCCTAACCCTAACCCTAACCCTAACCCTAACCCTAACCCTAACCCTAACCCTAACCCTAACCCTAACCTAACCCTAACCCTAACCCTAACCCTAACCCTAACCCTAACCCTAACCCTAACCCTAACCCTAACCCTAACCCTAACCCTAACCCTAACCCTAACCCTAACCCTAACCCTAACCCTAACCCTAACCCTAACCCTAACCCTAACCCTAACCCTAACCCTAACCCTAACCCTAACCCTAACCCTAACCCTAACCCTAACCCTAACCCTAACCCTAACCCTAACCCTAACCCTAACCCTAACCCTAACCCTAACCCTAACCCTAACCCTAACCCTAACCCTAACCCTAACCCTAACCCTAACCCTAACCCTAACCCTAACCCTAACCCTAACCCTAACCCTAACCCTAACCCTAACCCTAACCCTAACCCTAACCCTAACCCTAACCCTAACCCTAACCCTAACCCTAACCCTAACCCTAACCCTAACCCTAACCCTAACCCTAACCCTAACCCTAACCCTAACCCTAACCCTAACCCTAACCCTAACCCTAACCCTAACCCTAACCCTAACCCTAACCCTAACCCTAACCCTAACCCTAACCCTAACCCTAACCCTAACCCTAACCCTAACCCTAACCCTAACCCTAACCCTAACCCTAACCCTAACCCTAACCCTAACCCTAACCCTAACCCTAACCCTAACCCTAACCCTAACCCTAACCCTAACCCTAACCCTAACCCTAACCCTAACCCTAACCCTAACCCTAACCCTAACCCTAACCCTAACCCTAACCCTAACCCTAACCCTAACCCTAACCCTAACCCTAACCCTAACCCTAACCCTAACCCTAACCCTAACCCTAACCCTAACCCTAACCCTAACCCTAACCCTAACCCTAACCCTAACCCTAACCCTAACCCTAACCCTAACCCTAACCCTAACCCTAACCCTAACCCTAACCCTAACCCTAACCCTAACCCTAACCCTAACCCTAACCCTAACCCTAACCCTAACCCTAACCCTAACCCTAACCCTAACCCTAACCCTAACCCTAACCCTAACCCTAACCCTAACCCTAACCCTAACCCTAACCCTAACCCTAACCCTAACCCTAACCCTAACCCTAACCCTAACCCTAACCCTAACCCTAACCCTAACCCTAACCCTAACCCTAACCCTAACCCTAACCCTAACCCTAACCCTAACCCTAACCCTAACCCTAACCCTAACCCTAACCCTAACCCTAACCCTAACCCTAACCCTAACCCTAACCCTAACCCTAACCCTAACCCTAACCCTAACCCTAACCCTAACCCTAACCCTAACCCTAACCCTAACCCTAACCCTAACCCTAACCCTAACCCTAACCCTAACCCTAACCCTAACCCTAACCCTAACCCTAACCCTAACCCTAACCCTAACCCTAACCCTAACCCTAACCCTAACCCTAACCCTAACCCTAACCCTAACCCTAACCCTAACCCTAACCCTAACCCTAACCCTAACCCTAACCCTAACCCTAACCCTAACCCTAACCCTAACCCTAACCCTAACCCTAACCCTAACCCTAACCCTAACCCTAACCCTAACCCTAACCCTAACCCTAACCCTAACCCTAACCCTAACCCTAACCCTAACCCTAACCCTAACCCTAACCCTAACCCTAACCCTAACCCTAACCCTAACCCTAACCCTAACCCTAACCCTAACCCTAACCCTAACCCTAACCCTAACCCTAACCCTAACCCTAACCCTAACCCTAACCCTAACCCTAACCCTAACCCTAACCCTAACCCTAACCCTAACCCTAACCCTAACCCTAACCCTAACCCTAACCCTAACCCTAACCCTAACCCTAACCCTAACCCTAACCCTAACCCTAACCCTAACCCTAACCCTAACCCTAACCCTAACCCTAACCCTAACCCTAACCCTAACCCTAACCCTAACCCTAACCCTAACCCTAACCCTAACCCTAACCCTAACCCTAACCCTAACCCTAACCCTAACCCTAACCCTAACCCTAACCCTAACCCTAACCCTAACCCTAACCCTAACCCTAACCCTAACCCTAACCCTAACCCTAACCCTAACCCTAACCCTAACCCTAACCCTAACCCTAACCCTAACCCTAACCCTAACCCTAACCCTAACCCTAACCCTAACCCTAACCCTAACCCTAACCCTAACCCTAACCCTAACCCTAACCCTAACCCTAACCCTAACCCTAACCCTAACCCTAACCCTAACCCTAACCCTAACCCTAACCCTAACCCTAACCCTAACCCTAACCCTAACCCTAACCCTAACCCTAACCCTAACCCTAACCCTAACCCTAACCCTAACCCTAACCCTAACCCTAACCCTAACCCTAACCCTAACCCTAACCCTAACCCTAACCCTAACCCTAACCCTAACCCTAACCCTAACCCTAACCCTAACCCTAACCCTAACCCTAACCCTAACCCTAACCCTAACCCTAACCCTAACCCTAACCCTAACCCTAACCCTAACCCTAACCCTAACCCTAACCCTAACCCTAACCCTAACCCTAACCCTAACCCTAACCCTAACCCTAACCCTAACCCTAACCCTAACCCTAACCCTAACCCTAACCCTAACCCTAACCCTAACCCTAACCCTAACCCTAACCCTAACCCTAACCCTAACCCTAACCCTAACCCTAACCCTAACCCTAACCCTAACCCTAACCCTAACCCTAACCCTAACCCTAACCCTAACCCTAACCCTAACCCTAACCCTAACCCTAACCCTAACCCTAACCCTAACCCTAACCCTAACCCTAACCCTAACCCTAACCCTAACCCTAACCCTAACCCTAACCCTAACCCTAACCCTAACCCTAACCCTAACCCTAACCCTAACCCTAACCCTAACCCTAACCCTAACCCTAACCCTAACCCCTAACCCTAACCCTAACCCTAACCCCTAACCCTAACCCTAACCCTAGCCGCCCCATAGCCTGACCCCAACCCTAGCCGCCCCATAGCCTGACCCCAACCCTAGCCGCCCCATAGCCTGACCCCAACCCTAGCCGCCCCATAGCCTGACCCCAACCCTAGCCGCCCCATAGCCTGACCCCAACCCTAGCCGCCCCATAGCCTGACCCCAACCCTAGCCGCCCCATAGCCTGACCCCAACCCTAGCCGCCCCATAGCCTGACCCCAACCCTAGCCGCCCCATAGCCTGACCCCAACCCTAGCCGCCCCATAGCCTGACCCCAACCCTAGCCGCCCCATAGCCTGACCCCAACCCTAGCCGCCCCATAGCCTGACCCCAACCCTAGCCGCCCCATAGCCTGACCCCAACCCTAGCCGCCCCATAGCCTGACCCCAACCCTAGCCGCCCCATAGCCTGACCCCAACCCTAGCCGCCCCATAGCCTGACCCCAACCCTAGCCGCCCCATAGCCTGACCCCAACCCTAGCCGCCCCATAGCCTGACCCCAACCCTAGCCGCCCCATAGCCTGACCCCAACCCTAGCCGCCCCATAGCCTGACCCCAACCCTAGCCGCCCCATAGCCTGACCCCAACCCTAGCCGCCCCATAGCCTGACCCCAACCCTAGCCGCCCCATAGCCTGACCCCAACCCTAGCCGCCCCATAGCCTGACCCCAACCCTAGCCGCCCCATAGCCTGACCCCAACCCTAGCCGCCCCATAGCCTGACCCCAACCCTAGCCGCCCCATAGCCTGACCCCAACCCTAGCCGCCCCATAGCCTGACCCCAACCCTAGCCGCCCCATAGCCTGACCCCAACCCTAGCCGCCCCATAGCCTGACCCCAACCCTAGCCGCCCCATAGCCTGACCCCAACCCTAGCCGCCCCATAGCCTGACCCCAACCCTAGCCGCCCCATAGCCTGACCCCAACCCTGACCCCAACCCTAGCCGCCCCATAGCCTGACCCCAACCCTAACCCCAACCCTAGCCGCCCCATAGCCTGACCCCAACCCTAACCCCAACCCTAGCCGCCCCATAGCCTGACCCCAACCCTAACCCCAACCCTAGCCGCCCCATAGCCTGACCCCAACCCTAACCCCAACCCTAGCCGCCCCATAGCCTGACCCCAACCCTAACCCCAACCCTAGCCGCCCCATAGCCTGACCCCAACCCTAACCCCAACCCTAGCCGCCCCATAGCCTGACCCCAACCCTAACCCCAACCCTAGCCGCCCCATAGCCTGACCCCAACCCTAACCCCAACCCTAGCCGCCCCATAGCCTGACCCCAACCCTAACCCCAACCCTAGCCGCCCCATAGCCTGACCCCAACCCTAACCCCAACCCTAGCCGCCCCATAGCCTGACCCCAACCCTAACCCCAACCCTAGCCGCCCCATAGCCTGACCCCAACCCTAACCCCAACCCTAGCCGCCCCATAGCCTGACCCCAACCCTAACCCCAACCCTAGCCGCCCCATAGCCTGACCCCAACCCTAACCCCAACCCTAGCCGCCCCATAGCCTGACCCCAACCCTAACCCCAACCCTAGCCGCCCCATAGCCTGACCCCAACCCTAACCCCAACCCTAGCCGCCCCATAGCCTGACCCCAACCCTAACCCCAACCCTAGCCGCCCCATAGCCTGACCCCAACCCTAACCCCAACCCTAGCCGCCCCATAGCCTGACCCCAACCCTAACCCCAACCCTAGCCGCCCCATAGCCTGACCCCAACCCTAACCCCAACCCTAGCCGCCCCATAGCCTGACCCCAACCCTAACCCCAACCCTAGCCGCCCCATAGCCTGACCCCAACCCTAACCCCAACCCTAGCCGCCCCATAGCCTGACCCCAACCCTAACCCCAACCCTAGCCGCCCCATAGCCTGACCCCAACCCTAACCCCAACCCTAGCCGCCCCATAGCCTGACCCCAACCCTAACCCCAACCCTAGCCGCCCCATAGCCTGACCCCAACCCTAACCCCAACCCTAGCCGCCCCATAGCCTGACCCCAACCCTAACCCCAACCCTAGCCGCCCCATAGCCTGACCCCAACCCTAACCCCAACCCTAGCCGCCCCATAGCCTGACCCCAACCCTAACCCCAACCCTAGCCGCCCCATAGCCTGACCCCAACCCTAACCCCAACCCTAGCCGCCCCATAGCCTGACCCCAACCCTAACCCCAACCCTAGCCGCCCCATAGCCTGACCCCAACCCTAACCCCAACCCTAGCCGCCCCATAGCCTGACCCCAACCCTAACCCCAACCCTAGCCGCCCCATAGCCTGACCCCAACCCTAACCCCAACCCTAGCCGCCCCATAGCCTGACCCCAACCCTAACCCCAACCCTAGCCGCCCCATAGCCTGACCCCAACCCTAACCCCAACCCTAGCCGCCCCATAGCCTGACCCCAACCCTAACCCCAACCCTAGCCGCCCCATAGCCTGACCCCAACCCTAACCCCAACCCTAGCCGCCCCATAGCCTGACCCCAACCCTAACCCCAACCCTAGCCGCCCCATAGCCTGACCCCAACCCTAACCCCAACCCTAGCCGCCCCATAGCCTGACCCCAACCCTAACCCCAACCCTAGCCGCCCCATAGCCTGACCCCAACCCTAACCCCAACCCTAGCCGCCCCATAGCCTGACCCCAACCCTAACCCCAACCCTAGCCGCCCCATAGCCTGACCCCAACCCTAACCCCAACCCTAGCCGCCCCATAGCCTGACCCCAACCCTAACCCCAACCCTAGCCGCCCCATAGCCTGACCCCAACCCTAACCCCAACCCTAGCCGCCCCATAGCCTGACCCCAACCCTAACCCCAACCCTAGCCGCCCCATAGCCTGACCCCAACCCTAACCCCAACCCTAGCCGCCCCATAGCCTGACCCCAACCCTAACCCCAACCCTAGCCGCCCCATAGCCTGACCCCAACCCTAACCCCAACCCTAGCCGCCCCATAGCCTGACCCCAACCCTAACCCCAACCCTAGCCGCCCCATAGCCTGACCCCAACCCTAACCCCAACCCTAGCCGCCCCATAGCCTGACCCCAACCCTAACCCCAACCCTAGCCGCCCCATAGCCTGACCCCAACCCTAACCCCAACCCTAGCCGCCCCATAGCCTGACCCCAACCCTAACCCCAACCCTAGCCGCCCCATAGCCTGACCCCAACCCTAACCCCAACCCTAGCCGCCCCATAGCCTGACCCCAACCCTAACCCCAACCCTAGCCGCCCCATAGCCTGACCCCAACCCTAACCCCAACCCTAGCCGCCCCATAGCCTGACCCCAACCCTAACCCCAACCCTAGCCGCCCCATAGCCTGACCCCAACCCTAACCCCAACCCTAGCCGCCCCATAGCCTGACCCCAACCCTAACCCCAACCCTAGCCGCCCCATAGCCTGACCCCAACCCTAACCCCAACCCTAGCCGCCCCATAGCCTGACCCCAACCCTAACCCCAACCCTAGCCGCCCCATAGCCTGACCCCAACCCTAACCCCAACCCTAGCCGCCCCATAGCCTGACCCCAACCCTAACCCCAACCCTAGCCGCCCCATAGCCTGACCTTTACTCCTGGGGTGCCCCCTGGTCCCAAGGGTTTCAAAATCCTGGTCCTCAGGGCCACCCTGCCCTGCACATTTTTGATTTTTCCCTGCTCCAACATACCTGATACAAATGAACAGTTATTATTAAGCTTCTCCAGAGCTTGATAACAACCAATTCATTTGTATCAGGTATGTTGGAGCAGGGAAAAATCTAAAATGTGCAGGACAGGGGGGTCCTGAGGACCAGGGTTGAGCACTAGTGACCTAAGCCTGTGATTTTCGACCTTAGGCATTACAGATGGTTCTGAATGTTTCCCCTCCACCTACAACTGATTTTAATGAACAGCCCTTACTAGCTTCTGCAGAGCTAGATAACAACCAATTCATTTATATCAGGTATGTTGGAAAAATCTAGGACAGCGGGGCCTTGAGAAATAGTAACATCTCTACCCTGGTCCTTGTAAATCATACAGAACAGATGGTTTTCTATGTTTCCCCTCCTCCTACACACCTGATTTTAATGAATCAGTAGTTATCTAGCTCTGCAGAAGCTTGATAATCACCCTTCATTTGAATCAGGTATGTTAGAGCAGTGAAGCATGTAAGACAGGGGTGCCCCAAAAACTAAGATTTTGAAACACTGCCATACTATAAGGTCACAATTGCTGCCCCTTGTGGTGGATATAACAACATGTTAAGGGGTCAAAATGCAGGTAATTTGCATAGGGATGGGTAATGCCTGTTCTTTGACCACGGGTATGTAAGTGGGTCATACGAAGGTTCCCCTAGGGAACAGGCATGGACGGTAAGGGTTTAGCAATCGGGGAGGACAACCTTGATTGGTGTCAGCTTCTACATCCAACCAGTGTCGTGGCTGACGGGGTTGTTGGAGTAATGTGATCAGGGCTGGGTGTCCAAGGGAGGGAAGCGAGTTCAGAATAAGAGGCCCTACAAGGGTCTTCAGGATGAAAAGCCATGGGTTGGGTTGTCAGGAGATGGATGGGGTCTTCAAACTAAAAGTCCTCTGAGAATGGTGAGATAAGGCTAATGAGCGAGTATTGGGAGTATAAGTTCAAAGTTACTCTGTGCCAGAAAGCCAAAAAGCTTGTCAAAATAAGTCCCTTTAGGAAGAGGACAATCACTGGGGGTAAGGAAAGATTGTGGGTGAAAGTAAGGTCCTTGAGACTAAGACTCCCTTCAAATTGTGCCCGAGAGGGAAAGTCATGATGGTAGCAGAGGTCCAATGTGAGTGTGTGGGGGTAACCAGAGATGGGCGGTAGCATTTTCAATAAAGTCCCAATGAAGTGAAAGTATGGCAGGATGATGACCACTGGGGGTTGGAGAGGGCCCTACAAGGGTTCAACAAATGGAAAGCCATGGGTCAGGGTGACCAGTGGCAGGTAAGAGGAAAGCCTTTCAAAAAAAAGTTTTTACAATTTCAGGCACAGGAGGGGGGTGGGCAGTGTGGTGGACAGAGACAACCAATGAGAGTTTGTCAAAAAAAAAGTCCCATTGGAGTGGAGGATGCTGTAGGTAGCAGGAAGGTCAGAACCAGGTCCTTTAGGCATAGGTCCCAAATGGTTAGGGTTAGAGTCAGAGTTGGGTAGGGTTCTGGTTACAACAACGACGACTAGTACAGGTCCAAAGCTCCAACAAGGTTACATTTAGGTGTTGGTCCAGAGGCTCAGGGATGTATAGACAGGAGAGATGACAAGGAGAAGTCAGGAAGTGGGAGAGAGAGAAATGACTACAGAGCCAACACCCACAGGGCAAAGGACACTTGCCCACAGGGCTAAGCAAGTCTACCTCCCATCCAAAGGGTGGTCCCAAGGATGGGAGGAGAGGGTGCAAAGGGGTAATTAAGGGTTAGGGTTTTAGGTGAAGAATCATAAGCACCTTCCCAGAGGAGAGGATCGCAGGGTGAAATTGGGGGACCGTAACCATTTCCCAGAAGAACACAGCTGCTATCAAGGGGTCCCCAAGGGAGAGGGTTTTTTGGGTAAAGGAAGAGAACCGAAAGAGAGAGAATTGACGGCAAATCTTCAGATCTTCTTAATGATAAAGGAATCAAGGCAAATCTAAGGTTGGAATGAGAAGGAGCTGTAGGGGTGAGTAGAGACCAAGGCCCAGGCAGGTTAGGTAGCATTAATGAGGGTTAGGTGTGGCAGTAATGATGGAAACACCCTGTGGGACCCCAACGGGACCACAGTACAGGTGAGACCCCATTTAGGCACGCGCACCTGAAACCCCACTAACTCCGTCCCCTTATGATAAACTAGGGTTAGTATAGAGTTTGTATAATGTCTAAAGTCCAGTAAAGATCCAAGAAGGGTATCAATCCCAACATTTGGTAATATAGGTCTAGCAATGACAAACTGGATATCCCAAGGTCTAGGATGAGATCTGTTGGAAACCGGTCTGGAGAATGGGAGTAAAAGTGATGACATACCGCTGTCCGAAGACTAACCCCATTCTTGTCCAAATCGGGCCAGTAGAACTAATTTGTGAAGGAAACCTTTTTTTTATTAGCAATCAATGCTAATGCCAATAAGCAAAATGGTGCATGTTTTAGGAGGAATTGGAGAGTCTAAGTTCAATGTGAAATAAAATTTGAATTGTAAAGCTTGAATTTTTGGAAAAATAAATTTCTTTGAAATTTAATTTAAAAAAAATATATTAGCAATCAGTGCTAATGCTAATAAGCAAAAATGGTGCAATTCTTACCTTGGATCCTGCCCACTGCTCTCGCCACACGGAAAATTTGGGGGTAGAATGGATACCCAGTAAGAGGCACAATAAACTGTGCAAGAGAACATGTCCAAGAGAATAAATTTCTCATGGGGAAGCCAACAAGCACCAGAAACCAGGGAGGCAAAAGCGTATCCTGGGGTATGGGTTTGATCACACCCCTTGGGCTAAAGGGTGATGATCAGAATCAGTCAAGGTGTAGTGCAGTGGTGCATGAGTGGGGCTACCCCCCGTAAAAGACTGGGCTACGATCAAGGTCCTGAGCCCTGGACCACCACATCCTGCGTGCTGTCCCGAATGGGACGCAGGAGGGCCGCATACTTACCGCCCACCCAAACAGACTGCTTGTTAACACCGCAAGGTTACCACAGCCTGCCCGGAGAGGGCCTGAAGAACCACTTGCCCGGACAGACTGCTTGTGATCACAGCCTGCCCAGAGTGGATCAAAGTCTCCCGCCCACCCAGACAAGCTGCCCCTGTCGCAGCTTACCCAGCAGGGGCTAAGGAGTGCTGGCGGAAGGGAGGTAAGGCTCCTATCGAGCCATGGAACTCCCTACAAGCTTCTACCAGTGGCTAGGGCCTAGGTTTGTCGGCGGGTGAGTCCTGGGAATATGTCCCATTGTGCTAAACCACTGGACCCACCAATCTTCTACCAACGCTAACTATACCTCGGAAAATCATACTCACCAAAGCTGTGTAAAACCCGGTCTGGAACTCCTACGTCAGGAGTCTGCCAAGGGATCCGGATGAGGCCTTGAATCGTTTCAGGGAGACCCCATCAACTGAGGTAGCAAATCTTTCAACGGTGAGAGCGGCAGGTATCAAAAACCCCATTGAGCCTAATCAAACTGGAAAATGATTGAGAAACCAAAGGTAGGAATGGTAGCCCCGAAGAGGGGTATCGGCCTGAGTATTAGTGAAGATTAAATCGATCTGCTTGTCTGATAGACACAGCGATTGGTTGACTGGCACCAAAGTGTCAGGGCCGCTCCCCAGAAATGGGGAGGGGCTCCTGTGAAATAAAATGGGTCCCCTCCCCCAACCTGTCAGTCCAGGGGACATGGCAGTGTAGGGCAGGACCAGGCACCTAAGGGTTAGGGTTAGTGTTAGAGACAGAGAGAGAAAGAGACTTTTACCATTTTGAAGAAAGGGAGGTTTGGACTCCCGCTTGATTGAGAGAAACCAAAGGTAGGAATGGTAGCCACGAAGAGGGGTACCGGCATGATTTTAAGTGAAGATCAAGCCAATCTGTTTGTCTGATAGACACAGCAATTGGTTGACTGGCACCAAAGGTGTCAGGGCCACTCCCCAGAAATGAGGAGAGGTCCAGGGCCACCCCCCCAGAGAGATGGGGAGGGGCCCCTGTGAAACTAAATGGGTCCACCGACCTGTCAGTCCAGGGGACATGGCAGTGTAGGGCGGGACCAGGCACCTGAGGGTTAGGGTTAGAGAAAGAGACTTTAGGACTTTACCATGGAGAAGAAAGGGGGGTTAGGACTTTACCATGTAGGTTTTTTTTGGACTGTACCATTTTGAGGAAAAGGGGGTTTTGGACTCCCGCTTGACTCTGTCTACCTTCCCCCCCCCCATAACTCTGCCTAGGAGGCTCCCCCAGGCCCCAAACTTGGTCTGGTTTGCTCATTAGAAGCCCCTCTATGTGCAGTTTTTGGATGGGATTTTTGGATTTGTATATTTTGGAAACACCCCCTCTGAAGCCTTTTTTTCCCACACTTCCGAGCAAGTGACCTCTCCGAAAACTCCCACGCCTCTTCCCTCCCTTCCACGGAGCGAGTCCTCTGAAAAGCGGCGCTCACCCCCCTTCCCGGCGTGTTTTGAAGTGTCTGCCAAATGATGGTGTCGCAGTGTGTTGAAGTGGTGTTGAAATGTCTTGCCTCTGAAGCCTTTTTTTCCCCACACTCCTGACTAATCTGTTTACTGCCTGCCTACCTTTCTGTCTGTCTGTGTCTGTCTTAGTATATTGTATTTTTATATTTATCTGTATATTTAGGAGGTTTAGCATGGGTGTGTCATGGGATTTCAACAAGTTGAGACCATGCCAACAGGTCTTCTGCTCTAAGAGAAAGCTGAGACCATGTCAACAAGATCATGTCAAAAAGTTTTTTGAAAAGTATTTTGAAAAGTAATTAGAAAATTATTAAAGTATTTTGAAAAGTATTTTGAAAAGTATTAAAGTATTTTTGAAAAGTAATTAGAAAAGTATTAAAGTATTTTTGAAAAGTAATTAGAAAAGTATTAAAGTATTTTTGAAAAGTAATTAGAAAAGTATTAAAGTATTTTTGAAAAGTATTTAGAAAAGTATTAAAGTATTTTTGAAAAGTAATTAGAAAAATATTAAAGTATTTTTGAAAAGTAATTATAAAAGTATTAAAGTATTTTTGAAAAGTAATTAGAAAAGTATTAAAGTATTTTTGAAAAGTAATTTAAAAAATATTAAAGTATTTTTGAAAAGTAATTAGAAAAGTATTAAAGTATTTTTGAAAAGTAATTAGAAAAGTATTAAAGTATTTTTGAAAAGTAATTAGAAAAATATTAAAGTATTTTTGAAAAGTAATTAGAAAAGTATTAAAGTATTTTTGAAAAGTAATTAGAAAAGTATTAAAGTATTTTTGAAAAGTAATTAGAAAAGTATTAAAGTATTTTTGAAAAGTATTTAGAAAAGTATTAAAGTATTTTTGAAAAGTAATTAGAAAAATATTAAAGTATTTTTGAAAAGTATTTAGAAAAGTATTAAAGTATTTTTGAAAAGTAATTAGAAAAATATTAAAGTATTTTTGAAAAGTATTTAGAAAAGTATTAAAGTATTTTTGAAAAGTAATTAGAAAAATATTAAAGTATTTTTGAAAAGTATTTAGAAAAGTATTAAAGTATTTTTGAAAAGTAATTAGAAAAATATTAAAGTATTTTTGAAAAGTAATTATAAAAGTATTAAAGTATTTTTGAAAAGTAATTAGAAAAATATTAAAGTATTTTTGAAAAGTAATTATAAAAGTATTAAAGTATTTTTGAAAAGTAATTAGAAAAGTATTAAAGTATTTTTGAAAAGTAATTTAAAAAATATTAAAGTATTTTTGAAAAGTAATTATAAAAGTATTAAAGTATTTTTGAAAAGTAATTATAAAAGTATTAAAGTATTTTTGAAAAGTAATTAGAAAAGTATTAAAGTATTTTTGAAAAGTAATTAGAAAAATATTAAAGTATTTTTGAAAAGTAATTTATTAAAGTACTTTTCAAAAATACTTTAATATTTTTCTAATTACTTTTCAAAAATACTTTAATACTTTTCTAATTACTTTTCAAAGTACTTTTCAAAATACTTTTCAAAATACTTTAATACTTTTCAAAATACTTTTCAAAATACTTTTCAAAATACTTTTCAAAATACTTTTCAAAATACTTTTCAAAATACTTTTCAAAATACTTTTCAAAATACTTTAATACTTTTCAAATTACTTTTCAAAATACTCCCGGCACACACTCAGACACTGTCTGCTCATGGGATTTCAACAAGTTGAGACCATGTCAACAGGTCTACTGCTCTAAGAGAAAGCTGAGACCATATCAACAGGTCTGCTGCTCTAAGAGCACCTGGGAAGCACATAGGCTGTTAGGCACCTGGGAAAAAAGTATTAACCTTTTCAAAATCTTGGTAAATTTGCCTGAAAATGCCTAAACAGCATACCCAAAGTAAATTGAAAGCTGTTCTTGAACCATTTGGAGTACATGCATGCAAATGGTCTCTTTTGAAAGCTGACACTCTGAAGTTTTTCCCCTGTTGTCAGGACCCCTGTCAGTCCTACTGGTGTTGATTAATAGAGGCTTGAACACAAGGAAATTGAAAGTTTCTAAGTCCGCCTAGATTTTGTTTTGAAAACAGAGGCCTGAAGAGGCCTAGAAGTGGTAGGTATTAGCTGGAAGGCAACATTGGACCACATCTTGAATCCTTACCCAATTCAACTGAAAAGTCGAATATAATACCATGAAAAATGAATGTTTTTCTATGGGTACATCCAGGCGTTTTCTATAAGTGCCCTTTGGAGACTCCAAAAGGACCCTGGGTAACCATGGCCACATACCTAGCATAAAAAGGCTACAACTTTTGAACTCTTTCACCTACAGTCATAGGTTTGGGCTCTAATGAAAGGTGACACTTAGGGCTATCATATCCCATATTCAGATTCACCATTAGTGTTGCTGAAACAGAGTAACTGAAGCATTAGAGTGCTTTTTACCTTCTTGAAACTAAACTTAATGCATATAAAAGACTCAAAACAAGTGCTGTTGTGGAAAAGCAGTTTATATAAGACACACCAAACTATTTACATACAGTGAATTGTGACACTAATTATTTACAAACAATTTCACAGAATGTTTTGGAAAACATGCCAGTCATTGTAGCAGTCACGCTTGGGGACAAAGCACAAAGCCACATCACAGGTTGAGCACTTCACTAGTGTCTTTACACCACAGTGCCTGCACTTCAGCCGACCAGCGGTGCTGTCTCCACTGATATGCACTGGCCTGTGACTAGCTGTGGGTTGAGGCACGATGGCAGATGAGGGACCGGGTGAGAGGTTTTCCTATAATGACAAAATAAACAGTCAGTTACAAACCATTCCCATATTTTCTGTATTCTACTTTTCACAGGTTACTGAATCAAACATCAGCAGTTCACACATTGACACAAAGACACCCCCACACTCAGTTCACACCTTGAAAACAAAGAGACACACACACCTCCCCCAGATTCAGTTCACACTTTGAAACAGAGAGACACACATACACATGAACTTCTGTTGTAACTTATATATAAACTATATATACACATATATAGTTTTGCTGGTGCTAGAAGAAATAATGTGTGCTTTGGCTATGTAAAACAATGTTATACCATGACAAATTGAGCTGTCTTTTTGTCCGGCCCATAACTCTGCCTAGAAAGGCCCTACATGCCCCAAACTTGGTCTGGTCTGCTCATCAGAGTCCCCTCTACGGGCGTGTTTTGGATTGGATTTTAAGATTTTTGACCATATTTGTCTTCCCTTTTTGTCTGGCCCATAACTCTGCCTAGAAAGGCCCTACATGCCCCAAACTTGGTCTGGTCTGCTCATCAGAGTCCCCTCTACAGGTATGTTTTAAATTGGATTTTAAGATTTTTGACCATATTTGTCTTCCCTTATTGTCCGGCCCATAACTCTGCCTAGAAAGGCCCTACATGCCCCAAACTTGGTCTGGTCTGCTCATCAGAGTCCCCTCTACGGGCGTGTTTTGGATTAGATTTTAAGATTTTTGACCATATTTGTCTTCCCTTATTGTCCGGCCCATAACTCTGCCTAGAAAGGCCCTACATGCCCCAAACTTGGTCTGGTCTGCTCATCAGAGTCCCCTCTACGGGCGTGTTTTGGATTGGATTTTAAGATTTTTGACCATATTTGTCTTCCCTTTTTGTCTGGCCCATAACTCTGCCTAGAAAGGCCCTACATGCCCCAAACTTGGTCTGGTCTGCTCATCAGAGTCCCCTCTATGGGCATGTTTTGGATTGGATTTTTTTTTTTAAATGACCATATTTGTCTTCCCTTTTTGTCTGGCCCATAACTCTGCCTAGAAAGGCCCTACATGCCCCAAACTTGGTCTGGTCTGCTCATCAGAGTCCCCTCTACGGGCGTGTTTTGGATTGTATTTTAAGATTTTTGACCATATTTGTCTTCCCTTTTTGTCTGGCCCATAACTCTGCCTAGAAAGGCCCTACATGCCCCAAACTTGGTCTGGTCTGCTCATCAGAGTCCCCTCTACGGGCGTGTTTTGGATTGGATTTTAAGATTTTTGACCATATTTGTCTTCCCTTTTTGTCTGGCCCATAACTCTGCCTAGAAAGGCCCTACATGCCCCAAACTTGGTCTGGTCTGCTCATCAGAGTCCCCTCTATGGGCATGTTTTGGATTGGATTTTTTTTTTTAAATGACCATATTTGTCTTCCCTTTTTGTCTGGCCCATAACTCTGCCTAGAAAGGCCCTACATGCCCCAAACTTGGTCTGGTCTGCTCATCAGAGTCCCCTCTACGGGCGTGTTTTGGATTGTATTTTAAGATTTTTGACCATATTTGTCTTCCCTTTTTGTCTGGCCCATAACTCTGCCTAGAAAGGCCCTACATGCCCCAAACTTGGTCTGGTCTGCTCATCAGAGTCCCCTCTATGGGCATGTTTTGGATTGGATTTTTTTTTTTAAATGACCATATTTGTCTTCCCTTTTTGTCTGGCCCATAACTCTGCCTAGAAAGGCCCTACATGCCCCAAACTTGGTCTGGTCTGCTCATCAGAGTCCCCTCTACGGGCGTGTTTTGGATTAGATTTTAAGATTTTTGACCATATTTGTCTTCCCTTATTGTCCGGCCCATAACTCTGCCTAGAAAGGCCCTACATGCCCCAAACTTGGTCTGGTCTGCTCATCAGAGTCCCCTCTACGGGCGTGTTTTGGATTGGATTTTAAGATTTTTGACCATATTTGTCTTCCCTTTTTGTCTGGCCCATAACTCTGCCTAGAAAGGCCCTACATGCCCCAAACTTGGTCTGGTCTGCTCATCAGAGTCCCCTCTATGGGCATGTTTTGGATTGGATTTTTTTTTTTAAATGACCATATTTGTCTTCCCTTTTTGTCTGGCCCATAACTCTGCCTAGAAAGGCCCTACATGCCCCAAACTTGGTCTGGTCTGCTCATCAGAGTCCCCTCTACGGGCGTGTTTTGGATTGTATTTTAAGATTTTTGACCATATTTATCTTCCCTTTTTGTCTGGCCCATAACTCTGCCTAGAAAGGCCCTACATGCCCCAAACTTGGTCTGGTCTGCTCATCAGAGTCCCCTCTATGGGCATGTTTTGGATTGGATTTTTTTTTTAAATGACCATATTTGTCTTCCCTTTTTGTCTGGCCCATAACTCTGCCTAGAAAGGCCCTACATGCCCCAAACTTGGTCTGGTCTGCTCATCAGAGTCCCCTCTACGGGCGTGTTTTGGATTGTATTTTAAGATTTTTGACCATAGTTATCTTCCCTTTTTGTCTGGCCCATAACTCTGCCTAGAAAGGCCCTACATGCCCCAAACTTGGTCTGGTCTGCTCATCAGAGTCCCCTCTACGGGCGTGTTTTGGATTGTATTTTAAGATTTTTGACCATATTTGTCTTCCCTTTTTGTCTGGCCCATAACTCTGCCTAGAAAGGCCCTACATGCCCCAAACTTGGTCTGGTCTGCTCATCAGAGTCCCCTCTACGGGCGTGTTTTGGATTGGATTTTAAGATTTTTGACCATATTTGTCTTCCCTTTTTGTCTGGCCCATAACTCTGCCTAGAAAGGCCCTACATGCCCCAAACTTGGTCTGGTCTGCTCATCAGAGTCCCCTCTACGGGCGTGTTTTGGATTGGATTTTTTTTTTTTTATTACCATATTTGTCTTCCCTTTTTGTCCGGCCCATAACTCTGCCTAGAAAGGCCCTACATGCCCCAAACTTGGTCTGGTCTGCTCATCAGAGTCCCCTCTACGGGCATGTTTTGGATTGGATTTTAAGATTTTTGACCATATTTGTCTTCCCTTTTTGTCTGGCCCATAACTCTGCCTAGAAAGGCCCTACATGCCCCAAACTTGGTCTGGTCTGCTCATCAGAGTCCCCTCTACGGGCGTGTTTTGGATTGGATTTTAAGATTTTTGACCATATTTGTCTTCCCTTTTTGTCTGGCCCATAACTCTGCCTAGAAAGGCCCTACATGCCCCAAACTTGGTCTGGTCTGCTCATCAGAGTCCCCTCTACGGGCGTGTTTTGGATTGTATTTTAAGATTTTTGACCATATTTATCTTCCCTTTTTGTCTGGCCCATAACTCTGCCTAGAAAGGCCCTACATGCCCCAAACTTGGTCTGGTCTGCTCATCAGAGTCCCCTCTTTGGGCGTGTTTTGGATTGGATTTTAAGATTTTTGACCATATTTGTCTTCCCTTTTTGTCCGGCCCATAACTCTGCCTAGAAAGGCCCTACATGCCCCAAACTTGGTCTGGTCTGCTCATCAGAGTCCCCTCTACGGGCGTGTTTTGGATTGGATTTTAAGATTTTTGACCATATTTGTCTTCCCTTTTTGTCTGGCCCATAACTCTGCCTAGAAAGGCCCTACATGCCCCAAACTTGGTCTGGTCTGCTCATCAGAGTCCCCTCTACGGGCGTGTTTTGGATTGGATTTTTTATTTTTAAATGACTATATTTGTCTTCCCTTTTTGTCTGGCCCATAACTCTGCCTAGAAAGGCCCTACATGCCCCAAACTTGGTCTGGTCTGCTCATCAGAGTCCCCTCTACGGGCGTGTTTTGGATTGGATTTTTTTTTTTAAATGACTATATTTGTCTTCCCTTTTTGTCTGGCCCATAACTCTGCCTAGAAAGGCCCTACATGCCCCAAACTTGGTCTGGTCTGCTCATCAGAGTCCCCTCTACGGGCGTGTTTTGGATTGGATTTTAAGATTTTTGACCATATTTGTCTTCCCTTTTTGTCTGGCCCATAACTCTGCCTAGAAAGGCCCTACATGCCCCAAACTTGGTCTGGTCTGCTCATCAGAGTCCCCTCTACAGGTATGTTTTGGATTGGATTTTAAGATTTTTGACCATATTTGTCTTCCCTTATTGTCCGGCCCATAACTCTGCCTAGAAAGGCCCTACATGCCCTACATGGCCCATAACTCTGCCTAGAAAGGCCCTACATGCCCCAAACTTGGTCTGGTCTGCTCATCAGAATCCCCTCTACGGGCGTGTTTTGGATTGGATTTTAAGATTTTTGACCATATTTAATTTCCCTTTTTGTCTGGCCCATAACTCTGCCTAGAAAGGCCCTACATGCCCCAAACTTGGTCTGGTCTGCTCATCAGAGTCCCCTCTACGGGCGTGTTTTGGATTGTTTTTTAAGATTTTTGACCATATTTGTCTTCCCTTTTTGTCTGGCCCATAACTCTGCCTAGAAAGGCCCTACATGCCCCAAACTTGGTCTGGTCTGCTCATCAGAGTCCCCTCTACGGGCGTGTTTTGGATTGGATTTTAAGATTTTTGACCATATTTGTCTTCCCTTTTTGTCTGGCCCATAACTCTGCCTAGAAAGGCCCTACATGCCCCAAACTTGGTCTGGTCTGCTCATCAGAGTCCCCTCTACGGGCGTGTTTTGGATTGGATTTTAAGATTTTTGACCATATTTGTCTTCCCTTTTTGTCTGGCCCATAACTCTGCCTAGAAAGGCCCTACATGCCCCAAACTTGGTCTGGTCTGCTCATCAGAGTCCCCTCTATGGGCATGTTTTGGATTGGATTTTTTTTTTTAAATGACCATATTTGTCTTCCCTTTTTGTCTGGCCCATAACTCTGCCTAGAAAGGCCCTACATGCCCCAAACTTGGTCTGGTCTGCTCATCAGAGTCCCCTCTACGGGCATGTTTTGGATTGGATTTTAAGATTTTTGACCATATTTGTCTTCCCTTATTGTCCGGCCCATAACTCTGCCTAGAAAGGCCCTACATGCCCCAAACTTGGTCTGGTCTGCTCATCAGAGTCCCCTCTACGGGCGTGTTTTGGATTAGATTTTAAGATTTTTGACCATATTTGTCTTCCCTTATTGTCCGGCCCATAACTCTGCCTAGAAAGGCCCTACATGCCCCAAACTTGGTCTGGTCTGCTCATCAGAGTCCCCTCTACGGGCGTGTTTTGGATTGGATTTTAAGATTTTTGACCATATTTGTCTTCCCTTTTTGTCTGGCCCATAACTCTGCCTAGAAAGGCCCTACATGCCCCAAACTTGGTCTGGTCTGCTCATCAGAGTCCCCTCTATGGGCATGTTTTGGATTGGATTTTTTTTTTTAAATGACCATATTTGTCTTCCCTTTTTGTCTGGCCCATAACTCTGCCTAGAAAGGCCCTACATGCCCCAAACTTGGTCTGGTCTGCTCATCAGAGTCCCCTCTACGGGCGTGTTTTGGATTGTATTTTAAGATTTTTGACCATATTTATCTTCCCTTTTTGTCTGGCCCATAACTCTGCCTAGAAAGGCCCTACATGCCCCAAACTTGGTCTGGTCTGCTCATCAGAGTCCCCTCTACGGGCGTGTTTTGGATTGGATTTTAAGATTTTTGACCATATTTGTCTTCCCTTTTTGTCTGGCCCATAACTCTGCCTAGAAAGGCCCTACATGCCCCAAACTTGGTCTGGTCTGCTCATCAGAGTCCCCTCTATGGGCATGTTTTGGATTGGATTTTTTTTTTAAATGACCATATTTGTCTTCCCTTTTTGTCTGGCCCATAACTCTGCCTAGAAAGGCCCTACATGCCCCAAACTTGGTCTGGTCTGCTCATCAGAGTCCCCTCTACGGGCGTGTTTTGGATTGTATTTTAAGATTTTTGACCATATTTATCTTCCCTTTTTGTCTGGCCCATAACTCTGCCTAGAAAGGCCCTACATGCCCCAAACTTGGTCTGGTCTGCTCATCAGAGTCCCCTCTACGGGCGTGTTTTGGATTGTATTTTAAGATTTTTGACCATATTTGTCTTCCCTTTTTGTCTGGCCCATAACTCTGCCTAGAAAGGCCCTACATGCCCCAAACTTGGTCTGGTCTGCTCATCAGAGTCCCCTCTACGGGCGTGTTTTGGATTGGATTTTAAGATTTTTTACCATATTTGTCTTCCCTTTTTGTCCGGCCCATAACTCTGCCTAGAAAGGCCCTACATGCCCCAAACTTGGTCTGGTCTGCTCATCAGAGTCCCCTCTACGGGCGTGTTTTGGATTGGATTTTTTTTTTTTTATTACCATATTTGTCTTCCCTTTTTGTCCGGCCCATAACTCTGCCTAGAAAGGCCCTACATGCCCCAAACTTGGTCTGGTCTGCTCATCAGAGTCCCCTCTACGGGCATGTTTTGGATTGGATTTTAAGATTTTTGACCATATTTGTCTTCCCTTTTTGTCTGGCCCATAACTCTGCCTAGAAAGGCCCTACATGCCCCAAACTTGGTCTGGTCTGCTCATCAGAGTCCCCTCTACGGGCGTGTTTTGGATTGGATTTTAAGATTTTTGACCATATTTGTCTTCCCTTTTTGTCTGGCCCATAACTCTGCCTAGAAAGGCCCTACATGCCCCAAACTTGGTCTGGTCTGCTCATCAGAGTCCCCTCTACGGGCGTGTTTTGGATTGTATTTTAAGATTTTTGACCATATTTATCTTCCCTTTTTGTCTGGCCCATAACTCTGCCTAGAAAGGCCCTACATGCCCCAAACTTGGTCTGGTCTGCTCATCAGAGTCCCCTCTTTGGGCGTGTTTTGGATTGGATTTTAAGATTTTTGACCATATTTGTCTTCCCTTTTTGTCCGGCCCATAACTCTGCCTAGAAAGGCCCTACATGCCCCAAACTTGGTCTGGTCTGCTCATCAGAGTCCCCTCTACGGGCGTGTTTTGGATTGGATTTTAAGATTTTTGACCATATTTGTCTTCCCTTTTTGTCTGGCCCATAACTCTGCCTAGAAAGGCCCTACATGCCCCAAACTTGGTCTGGTCTGCTCATCAGAGTCCCCTCTACGGGCGTGTTTTGGATTGGATTTTTTATTTTTAAATGACTATATTTGTCTTCCCTTTTTGTCTGGCCCATAACTCTGCCTAGAAAGGCCCTACATGCCCCAAACTTGGTCTGGTCTGCTCATCAGAGTCCCCTCTACGGGCGTGTTTTGGATTGGATTATTTTTTTTAAATGACTATATTTGTCTTCCCTTTTTGTCTGGCCCATAACTCTGCCTAGAAAGGCCCTACATGCCCCAAACTTGGTCTGGTCTGCTCATCAGAGTCCCCTCTACGGGCGTGTTTTGGATTGGATTTTAAGATTTTTGACCATATTTGTCTTCCCTTTTTGTCTGGCCCATAACTCTGCCTAGAAAGGCCCTACATGCCCCAAACTTGGTCTGGTCTGCTCATCAGAGTCCCCTCTACAGGTATGTTTTGGATTGGATTTTAAGATTTTTGACCATATTTGTCTTCCCTTATTGTCCGGCCCATAACTCTGCCTAGAAAGGCCCTACATGCCCTACATGGCCCATAACTCTGCCTAGAAAGGCCCTACATGCCCCAAACTTGGTCTGGTCTGCTCATCAGAGTCCCCTCTACGGGCGTGTTTTGGATTGGATTTTTTTTTTTAAATGACCATATTTGTCTTCCCTTTTTGTCCGGCCCATAACTCTGCGTAGAAAGGCCCTACATGCCCCAAACTTGGTCTGGTCTGCTCATCAGAGTCCCCTCTACGGGCATGTTTTGGATTGGATTTTAAGATTTTTGACCATATTTGTCTTCCCTTTTTGTCTGGCCCATAACTCTGCCTAGAAAGGCCCTACATGCCCCAAACTTGGTCTGCTCATCAGAGTCCCCTCTACGGGCATGTTTTGGATTGTTTTTTAAGATTTTTGACCATATTTGTCTTCCCTTTTTGTCTGGCCCATAACTCTGCCTAGAAAGGCCCTACATGCCCCAAACTTGGTCTGGTCTGCTCATCAGAGTCCCCTCTACGGGCGTGTTTTGGATTGTATTTTAAGATTTTTGACCATATTTATCTTCCCTTTTTGTCTGGCCCATAACTCTGCCTAGAAAGGCCCTACATGCCCCAAACTTGGTCTGGTCTGCTCATCAGAGTCCCCTCTTTGGGCGTGTTTTGGATTGGATTTTAAGATTTTTGACCATATTTGTCTTCCCTTTTTGTCCGGCCCATAACTCTGCCTAGAAAGGCCCTACATGCCCCAAACTTGGTCTGGTCTGCTCATCAGAGTCCCCTCTACGGGCGTGTTTTGGATTGGATTTTAAGATTTTTGACCATATTTGTCTTCCCTTTTTGTCTGGCCCATAACTCTGCCTAGAAAGGCCCTACATGCCCCAAACTTGGTCTGGTCTGCTCATCAGAGTCCCCTCTACGGGCGTGTTTTGGATTGGATTTTAAGATTTTTGACCATATTTGTCTTCCCTTTTTGTCTGGCCCATAACTCTGCCTAGAAAGGCCCTACATGCCCCAAACTTGGTCTGGTCTGCTCATCAGAGTCCCCTCTACGGGCGTGTTTTGGATTGGATTTTAAGATTTTTGACCATATTTGTCTTCCCTTTTTGTCCGGCCCATAACTCTGCCTAGAAAGGCCCTACATGCCCCAAACTTGGTCTGGTCTGCTCATCAGAGTCCCCTCTACGGGCATGTTTTGGATTGGATTTTTTTTTAAATTGACCATATTTGTCTTCCCTTTTTGTCCGGCCCATAACTCTGCCTAGAAAGGCCCTACATGCCCCAAACTTGGTCTGGTCTGCTCATCAGAGTCCCCTCTACGGGCGTGTTTTGGATTGGATTTTAAGATTTGTTTACCATATTTGCCTTCCCTTTTTGTCCGGCCCATAACTCTGCCTAGAAAGGCCCTACATGCCCCAAACTTGGTCTGGTCTGCTCATCAGAGTCCCCTCTACGGGCATGTTTTGGATTGGATTTTTTTTTTAATTGACCATAATTGTTCTCCCTTTTTGTCCGGCCCATAACTCTGCCTAGAAAGGCCCTACATGCCCCAAACTTGTTCTGGTCTGCTCATCAGAGTCCCCTCTACAGGCGTGTTTTGGATTGGATTTTAAGATTTTTGACCATATTTGTCTTCCCTTTTTGTCCGGCCCATAACTCTGCCTAGAAAGGCCCTACATGCCCCAAACTTGGTCTGCTCATCAGAGTCCCCTCTACGGGCATGTTTTGGATTGGATTTTTTTTTTTAATGACCATATTTGTCTTCCCTTTTTGTCCGGCCCATAACTCTGCCTAGAAAGGCCCTACATGCCCCAAACTTGGTCTGGTCTGCTCATCAGAGTCCCCTCTACGGGCGTGTTTTGGATTAGATTTTGAGATTTTTGACCATATTTGTCTTCCCTTTTTGTCTGGCCCATAACTCTGCCTAGAAAGGCCCTACATGCCCCAAACTTGGTCTGGTCTGCTCATCAGAGTCCCCTCTACGGGCGTGTTTTGGATTGGATTTTAAGATTTTTGACCATATTTGTCTTCCCTTTTTGTCCGGCCCATAACTCTGCCTAGAAAGGCCCTACATGCCCCAAACTTGGTCTGCTCATCAGAGTCCCCTCTACGGGCATGTTTTGGATTGGATTTTTTTTTAAATTGACCATATTTGTCTTCCCTTTTTGTCCGGCCCATAACTCTGCCTAGAAAGGCCCTACATGCCCCAAACTTGGTCTGGTCTGCTCATCAGAGGTCCCTCTACGGGCATGTTTTGGATTGGATTTTTTTTTTAAATGACCATATTTGTCTTCCCTTTTTGTCCGGCCCATAACTCTGCCTAGAAAGGCCCTACATGCCCCAAACTTGGTCTGGTCTGCTCATCAGAGTCCCCTCTACAGGCGTGTTTTGGATTGGATTTTAGGATTTTTGACCATATTTGTCTTCCCTTTTTGTCTGGCCCATAACTCTGCCTAGAAAGGCCCTACATGCCCCAAACTTGGTCTGCTCATCAGAGTCCCCTCTTTGGGCGTGTTTTGGATTGGATTTTAAGATTTTTGACCATATTTGTCTTCCCTTTTTGTCCGGCCCATAACTCTGCCTAGAAAGGCCCTACATGCCCCAAACTTGGTCTGGTCTGCTCATCAGAGTCCCCTCTACAGGCGTGTTTTGGATTTTAAAATTTTTGACCATATTTGTCTGCCCTTTTTGTCTGGCCCATAACTCTGCCTAGAAAGGCCCTACATGCCCCAAACTTGGTCTGGTCTGCTCATCAGAGTCCCCTCTACGGGCATGTTTTGGATTGGATTTTTTTTTAAATTGACCATAATTGTTCTCCCTTTTTGTCCGGCCCATAACTCTGCCTAGAAAGGCCCTACATGCCCCAAACTTGGTCTGGTCTGCTCATCAGAGTCCCCTCTACGGGCGTGTTTGGATTGGATTTTAAGATTTTTGACCATATTTGTCTTCCCTTTTTGTCCGGCCCATAACTCTGCCTAGAAAGGCCCTACATGCCCCAAACTTGGTCTGGTCTGCTCATCAGAGGTCCCTCTACGGGCATGTTTTGGATTGGATTTTTTTTTTAAATGACCATATTTGTCTTCCCTTTTTGTCCGGCCCATAACTCTGCCTAGAAAGGCCCTACATGCCCCAAACTTGGTCTGGTCTGCTCATCAGAGTCCCCTCTATGGGCGTGTTTTGGATTGGATTTTAAGATTTTTTACCATATTTGTCTTCCCTTTTTGTCTGGCCCATAACTCTGCCTAGAAAGGCCCTACATGCCCCAAACTTGGTCTGGTCTGCTCATCAGAGTCCCCTCTTTGGGCGTGTTTTGGATTGGATTTTAAGATTTTTGACCATATTTGTCTTCCCTTTTTGTCCGGCCCATAACTCTGCCTAGAAAGGCCCTACATGCCCCAAACTTGGTCTGCTCATCAGAGTCCCCTCTACGGGCATGTTTTGGATTGTTTTTTAAGATTTTTGACCATATTTGTCTTCCCTTTTTGTCTGGCCCATAACTCTGCCTAGAAAGGCCCTACATGCCCCAAACTTGGTCTGGTCTGCTCATCAGAGTCCCCTCTACGGGCGTGTTTTGGATTGGATTTTTTATTTTTAAATGACTATATTTGTCTTCCCTTTTTGTCTGGCCCATAACTCTGCCTAGAAAGGCCCTACATGCCCCAAACTTGGTCTGGTCTGCTCATCAGAGTCCCCTCTACGGGCGTGTTTTGGATTGGATTTTTTTTTTTAAATGACTATATTTGTCTTCCCTTTTTGTCTGGCCCATAACTCTGCCTAGAAAGGCCCTACATGCCCCAAACTTGGTCTGGTCTGCTCATCAGAGTCCCCTCTACGGGCGTGTTTTGGATTGGATTTTAAGATTTTTGACCATATTTGTCTTCCCTTTTTGTCTGGCCCATAACTCTGCCTAGAAAGGCCCTACATGCCCCAAACTTGGTCTGGTCTGCTCATCAGAGTCCCCTCTACAGGTATGTTTTGGATTGGATTTTAAGATTTTTGACCATATTTGTCTTCCCTTATTGTCCGGCCCATAACTCTGCCTAGAAAGGCCCTACATGCCCTACATGGCCCATAACTCTGCCTAGAAAGGCCCTACATGCCCCAAACTTGGTCTGGTCTGCTCATCAGAGTCCCCTCTACGGGCGTGTTTTGGATTGGATTTTTTTTTTTAAATGACCATATTTGTCTTCCCTTTTTGTCCGGCCCATAACTCTGCGTAGAAAGGCCCTACATGCCCCAAACTTGGTCTGGTCTGCTCATCAGAGTCCCCTCTACGGGCATGTTTTGGATTGGATTTTAAGATTTTTGACCATATTTGTCTTCCCTTTTTGTCTGGCCCATAACTCTGCCTAGAAAGGCCCTACATGCCCCAAACTTGGTCTGATCTGCTCATCAGGGTCCCCTCTACGGGCGTGTTTTGGATTGGATTTTAAGATTTTTGACCATATTTGTCTTCCCTTTTTGTCCGGCCCATAACTCTGCCTAGAAAGGCCCTACATGCCCCAAACTTGGTCTGCTCATCAGAGTCCCCTCTACGGGCATGTTTTGGATTGTTTTTTAAGATTTTTGACCATATTTGTCTTCCCTTTTTGTCTGGCCCATAACTCTGCCTAGAAAGGCCCTACATGCCCCAAACTTGGTCTGGTCTGCTCATCAGAGTCCCCTCTACGGGCGTGTTTTGGATTGTATTTTAAGATTTTTGACCATATTTATCTTCCCTTTTTGTCTGGCCCATAACTCTGCCTAGAAAGGCCCTACATGCCCCAAACTTGGTCTGGTCTGCTCATCAGAGTCCCCTCTTTGGGCGTGTTTTGGATTGGATTTTAAGATTTTTGACCATATTTGTCTTCCCTTTTTGTCCGGCCCATAACTCTGCCTAGAAAGGCCCTACATGCCCCAAACTTGGTCTGGTCTGCTCATCAGAGTCCCCTCTACGGGCGTGTTTTGGATTGGATTTTAAGATTTTTGACCATATTTGTCTTCCCTTTTTGTCTGGCCCATAACTCTGCCTAGAAAGGCCCTACATGCCCCAAACTTGGTCTGGTCTGCTCATCAGAGTCCCCTCTACGGGCGTGTTTTGGATTGGATTTTAAGATTTTTGACCATATTTGTCTTCCCTTTTTGTCTGGCCCATAACTCTGCCTAGAAAGGCCCTACATGCCCCAAACTTGGTCTGGTCTGCTCATCAGAGTCCCCTCTACGGGCGTGTTTTGGATTGGATTTTAAGATTTTTGACCATATTTGTCTTCCCTTTTTGTCCGGCCCATAACTCTGCCTAGAAAGGCCCTACATGCCCCAAACTTGGTCTGGTCTGCTCATCAGAGTCCCCTCTACGGGCATGTTTTGGATTGGATTTTTTTTTAAATTGACCATATTTGTCTTCCCTTTTTGTCCGGCCCATAACTCTGCCTAGAAAGGCCCTACATGCCCCAAACTTGGTCTGGTCTGCTCATCAGAGTCCCCTCTACGGGCGTGTTTTGGATTGGATTTTAAGATTTGTTTACCATATTTGCCTTCCCTTTTTGTCCGGCCCATAACTCTGCCTAGAAAGGCCCTACATGCCCCAAACTTGGTCTGGTCTGCTCATCAGAGTCCCCTCTACGGGCATGTTTTGGATTGGATTTTTTTTTTAATTGACCATAATTGTTCTCCCTTTTTGTCCGGCCCATAACTCTGCCTAGAAAGGCCCTACATGCCCCAAACTTGTTCTGGTCTGCTCATCAGAGTCCCCTCTACAGGCGTGTTTTGGATTGGATTTTAAGATTTTTGACCATATTTGTCTTTCCTTTTTGTCCGGCCCATAACTCTGCCTAGAAAGGCCCTACATGCCCCAAACTTGGTCTGCTCATCAGAGTCCCCTCTACGGGCATGTTTTGGATTGGATTTTTTTTTTTAATGACCATATTTGTCTTCCCTTTTTGTCCGGCCCATAACTCTGCCTAGAAAGGCCCTACATGCCCCAAACTTGGTCTGGTCTGCTCATCAGAGTCCCCTCTACGGGCGTGTTTTGGATTAGATTTTGAGATTTTTGACCATATTTGTCTTCCCTTTTTGTCCGGCCCATAACTCTGCCTAGAAAGGCCCTACATGCCCCAAACTTGGTCTGGTCTGCTCATCAGAGTCCCCTCTACGGGCGTGTTTTGGATTAGATTTTGAGATTTTTGACCATATTTGTCTTCCCTTTTTGTCCGGCCCATAACTCTGCCTAGAAAGGCCCTACATGCCCCAAACTTGGTCTGGTCTGCTCATCAGAGTCCCCTCTACGGGCGTGTTTTGGATTGGATTTTAAGATTTTTGACCATATTTGTCTTCCCTTTTTGTCCGGCCCATAACTCTGCCTAGAAAGGCCCTACATGCCCCAAACTTGGTCTGCTCATCAGAGTCCCCTCTACGGGCATGTTTTGGATTGGATTTTTTTTTAAATTGACCATATTTGTCTTCCCTTTTTGTCCGGCCCATAACTCTGCCTAGAAAGGCCCTACATGCCCCAAACTTGGTCTGGTCTGCTCATCAGAGGTCCCTCTACGGGCATGTTTTGGATTGGATTTTTTTTTTAAATGACCATATTTGTCTTCCCTTTTTGTCCGGCCCATAACTCTGCCTAGAAAGGCCCTACATGCCCCAAACTTGGTCTGGTCTGCTCATCAGAGTCCCCTCTACAGGCGTGTTTTGGATTGGATTTTAGGATTTTTGACCATATTTGTCTTCCCTTTTTGTCTGGCCCATAACTCTGCCTAGAAAGGCCCTACATGCCCCAAACTTGGTCTGCTCATCAGAGTCCCCTCTTTGGGCGTGTTTTGGATTGGATTTTAAGATTTTTGACCATATTTGTCTTCCCTTTTTGTCCGGCCCATAACTCTGCCTAGAAAGGCCCTACATGCCCCAAACTTGGTCTGGTCTGCTCATCAGAGTCCCCTCTACAGGCGTGTTTTGGATTTTAAAATTTTTGACCATATTTGTCTGCCCTTTTTGTCTGGCCCATAACTCTGCCTAGAAAGGCCCTACATGCCCCAAACTTGGTCTGGTCTGCTCATCAGAGTCCCCTCTACGGGCATGTTTTGGATTGGATTTTTTTTTAAATTGACCATAATTGTTCTCCCTTTTTGTCCGGCCCATAACTCTGCCTAGAAAGGCCCTACATGCCCCAAACTTGGTCTGGTCTGCTCATCAGAGTCCCCTCTACGGGCGTGTTTGGATTGGATTTTAAGATTTTTGACCATATTTGTCTTCCCTTTTTGTCCGGCCCATAACTCTGCCTAGAAAGGCCCTACATGCCCCAAACTTGGTCTGGTCTGCTCATCAGAGGTCCCTCTACGGGCATGTTTTGGATTGGATTTTTTTTTTAAATGACCATATTTGTCTTCCCTTTTTGTCCGGCCCATAACTCTGCCTAGAAAGGCCCTACATGCCCCAAACTTGGTCTGGTCTGCTCATCAGAGTCCCCTCTATGGGCGTGTTTTGGATTGGATTTTAAGATTTTTTACCATATTTGTCTTCCCTTTTTGTCTGGCCCATAACTCTGCCTAGAAAGGCCCTACATGCCCCAAACTTGGTCTGGTCTGCTCATCAGAGTCCCCTCTTTGGGCGTGTTTTGGATTGGATTTTAAGATTTTTGACCATATTTGTCTTCCCTTTTTGTCCGGCCCATAACTCTGCCTAGAAAGGCCCTACATGCCCCAAACTTGGTCTGCTCATCAGAGTCCCCTCTACGGGCATGTTTTGGATTGTTTTTTAAGATTTTTGACCATATTTGTCTTCCCTTTTTGTCTGGCCCATAACTCTGCCTAGAAAGGCCCTACATGCCCCAAACTTGGTCTGGTCTGCTCATCAGAGTCCCCTCTACGGGCGTGTTTTGGATTGTATTTTAAGATTTTTGACCATATTTATCTTCCCTTTTTGTCTGGCCCATAACTCTGCCTAGAAAGGCCCTACATGCCCCAAACTTGGTCTGGTCTGCTCATCAGAGTCCCCTCTTTGGGCGTGTTTTGGATTGGATTTTAAGATTTTTGACCATATTTGTCTTCCCTTTTTGTCCGGCCCATAACTCTGCCTAGAAAGGCCCTACATGCCCCAAACTTGGTCTGGTCTGCTCATCAGAGTCCCCTCTACGGGCGTGTTTTGGATTGGATTTTAAGATTTTTGACCATATTTGTCTTCCCTTTTTGTCTGGCCCATAACTCTGCCTAGAAAGGCCCTACATGCCCCAAACTTGGTCTGGCCTGCTCATCAGAGTCCCCTCTACGGGCGTGTTTTGGATTGGATTTTTTATTTTTAAATGACTATATTTGTCTTCCCTTTTTGTCTGGCCCATAACTCTGCCTAGAAAGGCCCTACATGCCCCAAACTTGGTCTGGTCTGCTCATCAGAGTCCCCTCTACGGGCGTGTTTTGGATTGGATTTTAAGATTTGTTTACCATATTTGCCTTCCCTTTTTGTCCGGCCCATAACTCTGCCTAGAAAGGCCCTACATGCCCCAAACTTGGTCTGGTCTGCTCATCAGAGTCCCCTCTACGGGCATGTTTTGGATTGGATTTTTTTTTTAATTGACCATAATTGTTCTCCCTTTTTGTCCGGCCCATAACTCTGCCTAGAAAGGCCCTACATGCCCCAAACTTGTTCTGGTCTGCTCATCAGAGTCCCCTCTACAGGCGTGTTTTGGATTGGATTTTAAGATTTTTGACCATATTTGTCTTCCCTTTTTGTCCGGCCCATAACTCTGCCTAGAAAGGCCCTACATGCCCCAAACTTGGTCTGCTCATCAGAGTCCCCTCTACGGGCATGTTTTGGATTGGATTTTTTTTTTTAATGACCATATTTGTCTTCCCTTTTTGTCCGGCCCATAACTCTGCCTAGAAAGGCCCTACATGCCCCAAACTTGGTCTGGTCTGCTCATCAGAGTCCCCTCTACGGGCGTGTTTTGGATTAGATTTTGAGATTTTTGACCATATTTGTCTTCCCTTTTTGTCCGGCCCATAACTCTGCCTAGAAAGGCCCTACATGCCCCAAACTTGGTCTGGTCTGCTCATCAGAGTCCCCTCTACGGGCGTGTTTTGGATTAGATTTTGAGATTTTTGACCATATTTGTCTTCCCTTTTTGTCCGGCCCATAACTCTGCCTAGAAAGGCCCTACATGCCCCAAACTTGGTCTGGTCTGCTCATCAGAGTCCCCTCTACGGGCGTGTTTTGGATTGGATTTTAAGATTTTTGACCATATTTGTCTTCCCTTTTTGTCCGGCCCATAACTCTGCCTAGAAAGGCCCTACATGCCCCAAACTTGGTCTGCTCATCAGAGTCCCCTCTACGGGCATGTTTTGGATTGGATTTTTTTTTAAATTGACCATATTTGTCTTCCCTTTTTGTCCGGCCCATAACTCTGCCTAGAAAGGCCCTACATGCCCCAAACTTGGTCTGGTCTGCTCATCAGAGGTCCCTCTACGGGCATGTTTTGGATTGGATTTTTTTTTTAAATGACCATATTTGTCTTCCCTTTTTGTCCGGCCCATAACTCTGCCTAGAAAGGCCCTACATGCCCCAAACTTGGTCTGGTCTGCTCATCAGAGTCCCCTCTACAGGCGTGTTTTGGATTGGATTTTAGGATTTTTGACCATATTTGTCTTCCCTTTTTGTCTGGCCCATAACTCTGCCTAGAAAGGCCCTACATGCCCCAAACTTGGTCTGCTCATCAGAGTCCCCTCTTTGGGCGTGTTTTGGATTGGATTTTAAGATTTTTGACCATATTTGTCTTCCCTTTTTGTCCGGCCCATAACTCTGCCTAGAAAGGCCCTACATGCCCCAAACTTGGTCTGGTCTGCTCATCAGAGTCCCCTCTACAGGCGTGTTTTGGATTTTAAAATTTTTGACCATATTTGTCTGCCCTTTTTGTCTGGCCCATAACTCTGCCTAGAAAGGCCCTACATGCCCCAAACTTGGTCTGGTCTGCTCATCAGAGTCCCCTCTACGGGCATGTTTTGGATTGGATTTTTTTTTAAATTGACCATAATTGTTCTCCCTTTTTGTCCGGCCCATAACTCTGCCTAGAAAGGCCCTACATGCCCCAAACTTGGTCTGGTCTGCTCATCAGAGTCCCCTCTACGGGCGTGTTTGGATTGGATTTTAAGATTTTTGACCATATTTGTCTTCCCTTTTTGTCCGGCCCATAACTCTGCCTAGAAAGGCCCTACATGCCCCAAACTTGGTCTGGTCTGCTCATCAGAGGTCCCTCTACGGGCATGTTTTGGATTGGATTTTTTTTTTAAATGACCATATTTGTCTTCCCTTTTTGTCCGGCCCATAACTCTGCCTAGAAAGGCCCTACATGCCCCAAACTTGGTCTGGTCTGCTCATCAGAGTCCCCTCTATGGGCGTGTTTTGGATTGGATTTTAAGATTTTTTACCATATTTGTCTTCCCTTTTTGTCTGGCCCATAACTCTGCCTAGAAAGGCCCTACATGCCCCAAACTTGGTCTGGTCTGCTCATCAGAGTCCCCTCTTTGGGCGTGTTTTGGATTGGATTTTAAGATTTTTGACCATATTTGTCTTCCCTTTTTGTCCGGCCCATAACTCTGCCTAGAAAGGCCCTACATGCCCCAAACTTGGTCTGCTCATCAGAGTCCCCTCTACGGGCATGTTTTGGATTGTTTTTTAAGATTTTTGACCATATTTGTCTTCCCTTTTTGTCTGGCCCATAACTCTGCCTAGAAAGGCCCTACATGCCCCAAACTTGGTCTGGTCTGCTCATCAGAGTCCCCTCTACGGGCGTGTTTTGGATTGTATTTTAAGATTTTTGACCATATTTATCTTCCCTTTTTGTCTGGCCCATAACTCTGCCTAGAAAGGCCCTACATGCCCCAAACTTGGTCTGGTCTGCTCATCAGAGTCCCCTCTTTGGGCGTGTTTTGGATTGGATTTTAAGATTTTTGACCATATTTGTCTTCCCTTTTTGTCCGGCCCATAACTCTGCCTAGAAAGGCCCTACATGCCCCAAACTTGGTCTGGTCTGCTCATCAGAGTCCCCTCTACGGGCGTGTTTTGGATTGGATTTTAAGATTTTTGACCATATTTGTCTTCCCTTTTTGTCTGGCCCATAACTCTGCCTAGAAAGGCCCTACATGCCCCAAACTTGGTCTGGCCTGCTCATCAGAGTCCCCTCTACGGGCGTGTTTTGGATTGGATTTTTTATTTTTAAATGACTATATTTGTCTTCCCTTTTTGTCTGGCCCATAACTCTGCCTAGAAAGGCCCTACATGCCCCAAACTTGGTCTGGTCTGCTCATCAGAGTCCCCTCTACGGGCGTGTTTTGGATTGGATTTTTTTTTTTAAATGACTATATTTGTCTTCCCTTTTTGTCTGGCCCATAACTCTGCCTAGAAAGGCCCTACATGCCCCAAACTTGGTCTGGTCTGCTCATCAGAGTCCCCTCTACGGGCGTGTTTTGGATTGGATTTTAAGATTTTTGACCATATTTGTCTGCCCTTTTTGTCTGGCCCATAACTCTGCCTAGAAAGGCCCTACATGCCCCAAACTTGGTCTGGTCTGCTCATCAGAGTCCCCTCTACAGGCGTGTTTTGGATTTAAAAAATTTTGACCATATTTGTCTTCCCTTTTTGTCTGGCCCATAACTCTGCCTAGAAAGGCCCTACATGCCCCAAACTTGGTCTGGTCTGCTCATCAGAGTCCCCTCTACGGGCATGTTTTGGATTGGATTAAAACAAAAATTGACCATATTTGTCTTGCCTTTTTGTCCGGCCCATAACTCTGCCTAGAAAGGCCCTACATGCCCCAAACTTGGTCTGGTCTGCTCATCAGAGTCCCCTCTACATGCGTGTTTTGGATTTTAAAATTTTTGACCATATTTGTCTTCCCTTTTTGTCTGGCCCATAACTCTGCCTAGAAAGGCCCTACATGCCCCAAACTTGGTCTGGTCTGCTCATCAGAGTCCCCTCTACGGGCGTGTTTTGGATTGGATTTTTTTTTTAATTGACCATAATTGTTCTCCCTTTTTGTCCGGCCCATAACTCTGCCTAGAAAGGCCCTACATGCCCCAAACTTGGTCTGGTCTGCTCATCAGAGGTCCCTCTACGGGCATGTTTTGGATTGGATTTTTTTTTTTAAATGACCATATTTGTCTTCCCTTTTTGTCCGGCCCATAACTCTGCCTAGAAAGGCCCTACATGCCCCAAACTTGGTCTGGTCTGCTCATCAGAGGTCCCTCTACGGGCATGTTTTGGATTGGATTTTTTTTTTTAAATGACCATATTTGTCTTCCCTTTTTGTCCGGCCCATAACTCTGCCTAGAAAGGCCCTACATGCCCCAAACTTGGTCTGGTCTGCTCATCAGAGTCCCCTCTATGGGCGTGTTTTGGATTGGATTTTAAGATTTTTTACCATATTTGTCTTCCCTTTTTGTCTGGCCCATAACTCTGCCTAGAAAGGCCCTACATGCCCCAAACTTGGTCTGGTCTGCTCATCAGAGTCCCCTCTATGGGCGTGTTTTGGATTGGATTTTAAGATTTTTTACCATATTTGTCTTCCCTTTTTGTCTGGCCCATAACTCTGCCTAGAAAGGCCCTACATGCCCCAAACTTGGTCTGGTCTGCTCATCAGAGTCCCCTCTTTGGGCGTGTTTTGGATTGGATTTTAAGATTTTTGACCATATTTGTCTTCCCTTTTTGTCCGGCCCATAACTCTGCCTAGAAAGGCCCTACATGCCCCAAACTTGGTCTGGTCTGCTCATCAGAGTCCCCTCTACAGGCGTGTTTTGGATTTTAAAATTTTTGACCATATTTGTCTTCCCTTTTTGTCTGGCCCATAACTCTGCCTAGAAAGGCCCTACATGCCCCAAACTTGGTCTGGTCTGCTCATCAGAGGTCCCTCTACGGGCATGTTTTGGATTGGATTTTTTTTTTAAATGACCATATTTGTCTTCCCTTTTTGTCCGGCCCATAACTCTGCCTAGAAAGGCCCTACATGCCCCAAACTTGGTCTGGTCTGCTCATCAGAGTCCCCTCTATGGGCGTGTTTTGGATTGGATTTTAAGATTTTTTACCATATTTGTCTTCCCTTTTTGTCTGGCCCATAACTCTGCCTAGAAAGGCCCTACATGCCCCAAACTTGGTCTGGTCTGCTCATCAGAGTCCCCTCTTTGGGCGTGTTTTGGATTGGATTTTAAGATTTTTGACCATATTTGTCTTCCCTTTTTGTCCGGCCCATAACTCTGCCTAGAAAGGCCCTACATGCCCCAAACTTGGTCTGGTCTGCTCATCAGAGTCCCCTCTACAGGCGTGTTTTGGATTTTAAAATTTTTGACCATATTTGTCTTCCCTTTTTGTCTGGCCCATAACTCTGCCTAGAAAGGCCCTACATGCCCCAAACTTGGTCTGGTCTGCTCATCAGAGTCCCCTCTACGGGCATGTTTTGGATTGGATTAAAACAAAAATTGACCATATTTGTCTTCCCTTTTTGTCCGGCCCATAACTCTGCCTAGAAAGGCCCTACATGCCCCAAACTTGGTCTGGTCTGCTCATCAGAGTCCCCTCTACGGGCATGTTTTGGATTGGATTAAAACAAAAATTGACCATATTTGTCTTCCCTTTTTGTCCGGCCCATAACTCTGCCTAGAAAGGCCCTACATGCCCCAAACTTGGTCTGGTCTGCTCATCAGAGTCCCCTCTACAGGCGTGTTTTGGATTTTAAAATTTTTGACCATATTTGTCTTCCCTTTTTGTCTGGCCCATAACTCTGCCTAGAAAGGCCCTACATGCCCCAAACTTGGTCTGGTCTGCTCATCAGAGTCCCCTCTACGGGCGTGTTTTGGATTGGATTTTTTTTTTAATTGACCATAATTGTTCTCCCTTTTTGTCCGGCCCATAACTCTGCCTAGAAAGGCCCTACATGCCCCAAACTTGGTCTGGTCTGCTCATCAGAGTCCCCTCTACGGGCGTGTTTTGGATTGGATTTTAAGATTTTTGACCATATTTGTCTTCCCTTTTTGTCCGGCCCATAACTCTGCCTAGAAAGGCCCTACATGCCCCAAACTTGGTCTGGTCTGCTCATCAGAGTCCCCTCTACAGGCGTGTTTTGGATTTTAAAATTTTTGACCATATTTGTCTTCCCTTTTTGTCTGGCCCATAACTCTGCCTAGAAAGGCCCTACATGCCCCAAACTTGGTCTGGTCTGCTCATCAGAGTCCCCTCTTTGGGCGTGTTTTGGATTGGATTTTAAGATTTTTGACCATATTTGTCTTCCCTTTTTGTCCGGCCCATAACTCTGCCTAGAAAGGCCCTACATGCCCCAAACTTGGTCTGGTCTGCTCATCAGAGTCCCCTCTACAGGCGTGTTTTGGATTTAAAATTTTTTGACCATATTTGTCTTCCCTTTTTGTCTGGCCCATAACTCTGCCTAGAAAGGCCCTACATGCCCCAAACTTGGTCTGGTCTGCTCATCAGAGTCCCCTCTATGGGCGTGTTTTGGATTGGATTTTAAGATTTTTTACCATATTTGTCTTCCCTTTTTGTCTGGCCCATAACTCTGCCTAGAAAGGCCCTACATGCCCCAAACTTGGTCTGGTCTGCTCATCAGAGTCCCCTCTTTGGGCGTGTTTTGGATTGGATTTTAAGATTTTTGACCATATTTGTCTTCCCTTTTTGTCCGGCCCATAACTCTGCCTAGAAAGGCCCTACATGCCCCAAACTTGGTCTGGTCTGCTCATCAGAGTCCCCTCTACAGGCGTGTTTTGGATTTTAAAATTTTTGACCATATTTGTCTTCCCTTTTTGTCTGGCCCATAACTCTGCCTAGAAAGGCCCTACATGCCCCAAACTTGGTCTGGTCTGCTCATCAGAGTCCCCTCTACGGGCATGTTTTGGATTGGATTAAAACAAAAATTGACCATATTTGTCTTCCCTTTTTGTCCGGCCCATAACTCTGCCTAGAAAGGCCCTACATGCCCCAAACTTGGTCTGGTCTGCTCATCAGAGTCCCCTCTACGGGCATGTTTTGGATTGGATTAAAACAAAAATTGACCATATTTGTCTTCCCTTTTTGTCCGGCCCATAACTCTGCCTAGAAAGGCCCTACATGCCCCAAACTTGGTCTGGTCTGCTCATCAGAGTCCCCTCTACAGGCGTGTTTTGGATTTTAAAATTTTTGACCATATTTGTCTTCCCTTTTTGTCTGGCCCATAACTCTGCCTAGAAAGGCCCTACATGCCCCAAACTTGGTCTGGTCTGCTCATCAGAGTCCCCTCTACGGGCGTGTTTTGGATTGGATTTTTTGTTTAATTGACCATAATTGTTCTCCCTTTTTGTCCGGCCCATAACTCTGCCTAGAAAGGCCCTACATGCCCCAAACTTGGTCTGGTCTGCTCATCAGAGTCCCCTCTACGGGCGTGTTTTGGATTGGATTTTTTGTTTAATTGACCATAATTGTTCTCCCTTTTTGTCCGGCCCATAACTCTGCCTAGAAAGGCCCTACATGCCCCAAACTTGGTCTGGTCTGCTCATCAGAGTCCCCTCTACGGGCGTGTTTTGGATTGGATTTTAAAATTTTTGACCATATTTGTCTTCCCTTTTTGTCTGGCCCATAACTCTGCCTAGAAAGGCCCTACATGCCCCAAACTTGGTCTGGTCTGCTCATCAGAGTCCCCTCTACAGGCGTGTTTTGGATTTTAAAATTTTTGACCATATTTGTCTTCCCTTTTTGTCTGGCCCATAACTCTGCCTAGAAAGGCCCTACATGCCCCAAACTTGGTCTGGTCTGCTCATCAGAGGTCCCTCTACGGGCATGTTTTGGATTGGATTTTTTTTTTAAATGACCATATTTGTCTTCCCTTTTTGTCCGGCCCATAACTCTGCCTAGAAAGGCCCTACATGCCCCAAACTTGGTCTGGTCTGCTCATCAGAGTCCCCTCTATGGGCGTGTTTTGGATTGGATTTTAAGATTTTTTACCATATTTGTCTTCCCTTTTTGTCTGGCCCATAACTCTGCCTAGAAAGGCCCTACATGCCCCAAACTTGGTCTGGTCTGCTCATCAGAGTCCCCTCTTTGGGCGTGTTTTGGATTGGATTTTAAGATTTTTGACCATATTTGTCTTCCCTTTTTGTCCGGCCCATAACTCTGCCTAGAAAGGCCCTACATGCCCCAAACTTGGTCTGGTCTGCTCATCAGAGTCCCCTCTACAGGCGTGTTTTGGATTTTAAAATTTTTGACCATATTTGTCTTCCCTTTTTGTCTGGCCCATAACTCTGCCTAGAAAGGCCCTACATGCCCCAAACTTGGTCTGGTCTGCTCATCAGAGTCCCCTCTACGGGCGTGTTTTGGATTGGATTTTTTTTTTAATTGACCATAATTGTTCTCCCTTTTTGTCCGGCCCATAACTCTGCCTAGAAAGGCCCTACATGCCCCAAACTTGGTCTGGTCTGCTCATCAGAGTCCCCTCTACGGGCGTGTTTTGGATTGGATTTTTTTTTTAATCGACCATAATTGTTCTCCCTTTTTGTCCGGCCCATAACTCTGCCTAGAAAGGCCCTACATGCCCCAAACTTGGTCTGGTCTGCTCATCAGAGTCCCCTCTACGGGCGTGTTTTGGATTGGATTTTAAGATTTTTGACCATATTTGTCTTCCCTTTTTGTCCGGCCCATAACTCTGCCTAGAAAGGCCCTACATGCCCCAAACTTGGTCTGGTCTGCTCATCAGAGTCCCCTCTACAGGCGTGTTTTGGATTTTAAAATTTTTGACCATATTTGTCTTCCCTTTTTGTCTGGCCCATAACTCTGCCTAGAAAGGCCCTACATGCCCCAAACTTGGTCTGGTCTGCTCATCAGAGTCCCCTCTACGGGCATGTTTTGGATTGGATTAAAACAAAAATTGACCATATTTGTCTTCCCTTTTTGTCCGGCCCATAACTCTGCCTAGAAAGGCCCTACATGCCCCAAACTTGGTCTGGTCTGCTCATCAGAGTCCCCTCTACAGGCGTGTTTTGGATTTTAAAATTTTTGACCATATTTGTCTTCCCTTTTTGTCTGGCCCATAACTCTGCCTAGAAAGGCCCTACATGCCCCAAACTTGGTCTGGTCTGCTCATCAGAGTCCCCTCTACGGGCGTGTTTTGGATTGGATTTTTTGTTTAATTGACCATAATTGTTCTCCCTTTTTGTCCGGCCCATAACTCTGCCTAGAAAGGCCCTACATGCCCCAAACTTGGTCTGGTCTGCTCATCAGAGTCCCCTCTACGGGCGTGTTTTGGATTGGATTTTTTGTTTAATTGACCATAATTGTTCTCCCTTTTTGTCCGGCCCATAACTCTGCCTAGAAAGGCCCTACATGCCCCAAACTTGGTCTGGTCTGCTCATCAGAGTCCCCTCTACGGGCGTGTTTTGGATTGGATTTTAAGATTTTTGACCATATTTGTCTTCCCTTTTTGTCCGGCCCATAACTCTGCCTAGAAAGGCCCTACATGCCCCAAACTTGGTCTGGTCTGCTCATCAGAGGTCCCTCTACGGGCATGTTTTGGATTGGATTTTTTTTTTAAATGACCATATTTGTCTTCCCTTTTTGTCCGGCCCATAACTCTGCCTAGAAAGGCCCTACATGCCCCAAACTTGGTCTGGTCTGCTCATCAGAGTCCCCTCTACAGGCGTGTTTTGGATTGGATTTTAGGATTTTTGACCATATTTGTCTTCCCTTTTTGTCTGGCCCATAACTCTGCCTAGAAAGGCCCTACATGCCCCAAACTTGGTCTGGTCTGCTCATCAGAGTCCCCTCTTTGGGCGTGTTTTGGATTGGATTTTAAGATTTTTGACCATATTTGTCTGCCCTTTTTGTCTGGCCCATAACTCTGCCTAGAAAGGCCCTACATGCCCCAAACTTGGTCTGGTCTGCTCATCAGAGTCCCCTCTACGGGCATGTTTTGGATTGGATTTTTTTTTAAATTGACCATAATTGTTCTCCCTTTTTGTCCGGCCCATAACTCTGCCTAAAAAGGCCCTACATGCCCCAAACTTGGTCTGGTCTGCTCATCAGAGTCCCCTCTACGGGCGTGTTTTGGATTGGATTTTAAGATTTTTGACCATATTTGTCTTCCCTTTTTGTCCGGCCCATAACTCTGCCTAGAAAGGCCCTACATGCCCCAAACTTGGTCTGGTCTGCTCATCAGAGGTCCCTCTACGGGCATGTTTTGGATTGGATTTTTTTTTTAAATGACCATATTTGTCTTCCCTTTTTGTCCGGCCCATAACTCTGCCTAGAAAGGCCCTACATGCCCCAAACTTGGTCTGGTCTGCTCATCAGAGTCCCCTCTATGGGCGTGTTTTGGATTGTATTTTAAGATTTTTTACCATATTTGTCTTCCCTTTTTGTCTGGCCCATAACTCTGCCTAGAAAGGCCCTACATGCCCCAAACTTGGTCTGGTCTGCTCATCAGAGTCCCCTCTTTGGGCGTGTTTTGGATTGTATTTTAAGATTTTTGACCATATTTGTCTTCCCTTTTTGTCCGGCCCATAACTCTGCCTAGAAAGGCCCTACATGCCCCAAACTTGGTCTGGTCTGCTCATCAGAGTCCCCTCTACGGGCATGTTTTGGATTGGATTTGTTTTTTAAATTGACCATATTTGTCTTCCCTTTTTGTCCGGCCCATAACTCTGCCTAGAAAGGCCCTACATGCCCCAAACTTGGTCTGGTCTGCTCATCAGAGTCCCCTCTACGGGCGTGTTTTGGATTGGATTTAAATTTTTTTTTACCATATTTGACTTCCCTTTTTGTCCGGCCCATAACTCTGCCTAGAAAGGCCCTACATGCCCCAAACTTGGTCTGGTCTGCTCATCAGAGTCCCCTCTACGGGCGTGTTTTGGATTGGATTTTAAGATTTTTGACCATATTTGTCTTCCCTTTTTGTCCGGCCCATAACTCTGCCTAGAAAGGCCCTACATGCCCCAAACTTGGTCTGCTCATCAGAGTCCCCTCTACGGGCATGTTTTGGATTGGATTTTTTTTTAAATTGACCATATTTGTCTTCCCTTTTTGTCCGGCCCATAACTCTGCCTAGAAAGGCCCTACATGCCCCAAACTTGGTCTGGTCTGCTCATCAGAGTCCCCTCTACGGGCGTGTTTTGGATTGGATTTTGAGATTTTTCACCATATTTGTCTTCCCTTTTTGTCCGGCCCATAACTCTGCCTAGAAAGGCCCTACATGCCCCAAACTTGGTCTGGTCTGCTCATCAGAGGTCCCTCTACGGGCATGTTTTGGATTGGATTTTTTTTTTAAATGACCATATTTGTCTTCCCTTTTTGTCCGGCCCATAACTCTGCCTAGAAAGGCCCTACATGCCCCAAACTTGGTCTGGTCTGCTCATCAGAGTCCCCTCTACAGGCGTGTTTTGGATTGGATTTTAGGATTTTTGACCATATTTGTCTTCCCTTTTTGTCTGGCCCATAACTCTGCCTAGAAAGGCCCTACATGCCCCAAACTTGGTCTGCTCATCAGAGTCCCCTCTTTGGGCGTGTTTTGGATTGGATTTTAAGATTTTTGACCATATTTGTCTTCCCTTTTTGTCCGGCCCATAACTCTGCCTAGAAAGGCCCTACATGCCCCAAACTTGGTCTGGTCTGCTCATCAGAGTCCCCTCTACAGGCATGTTTTGGATTTTAAAATTTTTGACCATATTTGTCTGCCCTTTTTGTCTGGCCCATAACTCTGCCTAGAAAGGCCCTACATGCCCCAAACTTGGTCTGGTCTGCTCACCAGAGTCCCCTCTACGGGCATGTTTTGGATTGGATTTTTTTTTAAATTGACCATAATTGTTCTCCCTTTTTGTCCGGCCCATAACTCTGCCTAGAAAGGCCCTACATGCCCCAAACTTGGTCTGGTCTGCTCATCAGAGTCCCCTCTACGGGCGTGTTTTGGATTGGATTTTAAGATTTTTGACCATATTTGTCTTCCCTTTTTGTCCGGCCCATAACTCTGCCTAGAAAGGCCCTACATGCCCCAAACTTGGTCTGGTCTGCTCATCAGAGGTCCCTCTACGGGCATGTTTTGGATTGGATTTTTTTTTTAAATGACCATATTTGTCTTCCCTTTTTGTCCGGCCCATAACTCTGCCTAGAAAGGCCCTACATGCCCCAAACTTGGTCTGGTCTGCTCATCAGAGTCCCCTCTACAGGCGTGTTTTGGATTGGATTTTAGGATTTTTGACCATATTTGTCTTCCCTTTTTGTCTGGCCCATAACTCTGCCTAGAAAGGCCCTACATGCCCCAAACTTGGTCTGCTCATCAGAGTCCCCTCTTTGGGCGTGTTTTGGATTGTATTTTAAGATTTTTGACCATATTTGTCTTCCCTTTTTGTCCGGCCCATAACTCTGCCTAGAAAGGCCCTACATGCCCCAAACTTGGTCTGGTCTGCTCATCAGAGTCCCCTCTACGGGCATGTTTTGGATTGGATTTGTTTTTTAAATTGACCATATTTGTCTTCCCTTTTTGTCCGGCCCATAACTCTGCCTAGAAAGGCCCTACATGCCCCAAACTTGGTCTGGTCTGCTCATCAGAGTCCCCTCTACGGGCGTGTTTTGGATTGGATTTAAAAAAAAAATTACCATATTTGACTTCCCTTTTTGTCCGGCCCATAACTCTGCCTAGAAAGGCCCTACATGCCCCAAACTTGGTCTGGTCTGCTCATCAGAGTCCCCTCTACGGGCGTGTTTTGGATTGGATTTTAAGATTTTTGACCATATTTGTCTTCCCTTTTTGTCCGGCCCATAACTCTGCCTAGAAAGGCCCTACATGCCCCAAACTTGGTCTGCTCATCAGAGTCCCCTCTACGGGCATGTTTTGGATTGGATTTTTTTTTAAATTGACCATATTTGTCTTCCCTTTTTGTCCGGCCCATAACTCTGCCTAGAAAGGCCCTACATGCCCCAAACTTGGTCTGGTCTGCTCATCAGAGTCCCCTCTACGGGCGTGTTTTGGATTGGATTTTGAGATTTTTCACCATATTTGTCTTCCCTTTTTGTCCGGCCCATAACTCTGCCTAGAAAGGCCCTACATGCCCCAAACTTGGTCTGGTCTGCTCATCAGAGGTCCCTCTACGGGCATGTTTTGGATTGGATTTTTTTTTTAAATGACCATATTTGTCTTCCCTTTTTGTCCGGCCCATAACTCTGCCTAGAAAGGCCCTACATGCCCCAAACTTGGTCTGGTCTGCTCATCAGAGTCCCCTCTACAGGCGTGTTTTGGATTGGATTTTAGGATTTTTGACCATATTTGTCTTCCCTTTTTGTCTGGCCCATAACTCTGCCTAGAAAGGCCCTACATGCCCCAAACTTGGTCTGCTCATCAGAGTCCCCTCTTTGGGCGTGTTTTGGATTGGATTTTAAGATTTTTTACCATATTTGTCTTCCCTTTTTGTCTGGCCCATAACTCTGCCTAGAAAGGCCCTACATGCCCCAAACTTGGTCTGGTCTGCTCATCAGAGTCCCCTCTATGGGCGTGTTTTGGATTGTATTTTAAGATTTTTTACCATATTTGTCTTCCCTTTTTGTCTGGCCCATAACTCTGCCTAGAAAGGCCCTACATGCCCCAAACTTGGTCTGGTCTGCTCATCAGAGTCCCCTCTTTGGGCGTGTTTTGGATTGTATTTTAAGATTTTTGACCATATTTGTCTTCCCTTTTTGTCCGGCCCATAACTCTGCCTAGAAAGGCCCTACATGCCCCAAACTTGGTCTGGTCTGCTCATCAGAGTCCCCTCTACGGGCATGTTTTGGATTGGATTTGTTTTTTAAATTGACCATATTTGTCTTCCCTTTTTGTCCGGCCCATAACTCTGCCTAGAAAGGCCCTACATGCCCCAAACTTGGTCTGGTCTGCTCATCAGAGTCCCCTCTACGGGCGTGTTTTGGATTGGATTTTAAAAAAAAATTACCATATTTGACTTCCCTTTTTGTCCGGCCCATAACTCTGCCTAGAAAGGCCCTACATGCCCCAAACTTGGTCTGGTCTGCTCATCAGAGTCCCCTCTACGGGCGTGTTTTGGATTGGATTTTAAGATTTTTGACCATATTTGTCTTCCCTTTTTGTCCGGCCCATAACTCTGCCTAGAAAGGCCCTACATGCCCCAAACTTGGTCTGCTCATCAGAGTCCCCTCTACGGGCATGTTTTGGATTGGATTTTTTTTTAAATTGACCATATTTGTCTTCCCTTTTTGTCCGGCCCATAACTCTGCCTAGAAAGGCCCTACATGCCCCAAACTTGGTCTGGTCTGCTCATCAGAGTCCCCTCTACGGGCGTGTTTTGGATTGGATTTTGAGATTTTTCACCATATTTGTCTTCCCTTTTTGTCCGGCCCATAACTCTGCCTAGAAAGGCCCTACATGCCCCAAACTTGGTCTGGTCTGCTCATCAGAGGTCCCTCTACGGGCATGTTTTGGATTGGATTTTTTTTTTAAATGACCATATTTGTCTTCCCTTTTTGTCCGGCCCATAACTCTGCCTAGAAAGGCCCTACATGCCCCAAACTTGGTCTGGTCTGCTCATCAGAGTCCCCTCTACAGGCGTGTTTTGGATTGGATTTTAGGATTTTTGACCATATTTGTCTTCCCTTTTTGTCTGGCCCATAACTCTGCCTAGAAAGGCCCTACATGCCCCAAACTTGGTCTGCTCATCAGAGTCCCCTCTTTGGGCGTGTTTTGGATTGGATTTTAAGATTTTTGACCATATTTGTCTTCCCTTTTTGTCCGGCCCATAACTCTGCCTAGAAAGGCCCTACATGCCCCAAACTTGGTCTGGTCTGCTCATCAGAGTCCCCTCTACAGGCATGTTTTGGATTTTAAAATTTTTGACCATATTTGTCTGCCCTTTTTGTCTGGCCCATAACTCTGCCTAGAAAGGCCCTACATGCCCCAAACTTGGTCTGGTCTGCTCACCAGAGTCCCCTCTACGGGCATGTTTTGGATTGGATTTTTTTTTAAATTGACCATAATTGTTCTCCCTTTTTGTCCGGCCCATAACTCTGCCTAGAAAGGCCCTACATGCCCCAAACTTGGTCTGGTCTGCTCATCAGAGTCCCCTCTACGGGCGTGTTTTGGATTGGATTTTAAGATTTTTGACCATATTTGTCTTCCCTTTTTGTCCGGCCCATAACTCTGCCTAGAAAGGCCCTACATGCCCCAAACTTGGTCTGGTCTGCTCATCAGAGGTCCCTCTACGGGCATGTTTTGGATTGGATTTTTTTTTTAAATGACCATATTTGTCTTCCCTTTTTGTCCGGCCCATAACTCTGCCTAGAAAGGCCCTACATGCCCCAAACTTGGTCTGGTCTGCTCATCAGAGTCCCCTCTTTGGGCGTGTTTTGGATTGGATTTTAAGATTTTTGACCATATTTGTCTTCCCTTTTTGTCCGGCCCATAACTCTGCCTAGAAAGGCCCTACATGCCCCAAACTTGGTCTGGTCTGCTCATCAGAGTCCCCTCTACAGGCGTGTTTTGGATTTTAAAATTTTTGACCATATTTGTCTGCCCTTTTTGTCTGGCCCATAACTCTGCCTAGAAAGGCCCTACATGCCCCAAACTTGGTCTGGTCTGCTCATCAGAGTCCCCTCTACGGGCATGTTTTGGATTGGATTTTTTTTTAAATTGACCATAATTGTTCTCCCTTTTTGTCCGGCCCATAACTCTGCCTAGAAAGGCCCTACATGCCCCAAACTTGGTCTGGTCTGCTCATCAGAGTCCCCTCTACGGGCGTGTTTTGGATTGGATTTTAAGATTTTTGACCATATTTGTCTTCCCTTTTTGTCCGGCCCATAACTCTGCCTAGAAAGGCCCTACATGCCCCAAACTTGGTCTGGTCTGCTCATCAGAGGTCCCTCTACGGGCATGTTTTGGATTGGATTTTTTTTTTAAATGACCATATTTGTCTTCCCTTTTTGTCCGGCCCATAACTCTGCCTAGAAAGGCCCTACATGCCCCAAACTTGGTCTGGTCTGCTCATCAGAGTCCCCTCTATGGGCGTGTTTTGGATTGGATTTTAAGATTTTTTACCATATTTGTCTTCCCTTTTTGTCTGGCCCATAACTCTGCCTAGAAAGGCCCTACATGCCCCAAACTTGGTCTGGTCTGCTCATCAGAGTCCCCTCTTTGGGCGTGTTTTGGATTGGATTTTAAGATTTTTGACCATATTTGTCTTCCCTTTTTGTCCGGCCCATAACTCTGCCTAGAAAGGCCCTACATGCGCCAAACTTGGTCTGGTCTGCTCATCAGAGTCCCCTCTACAGGCGTGTTTTGGATTTTAAAATTGTTGACCATATTTGTCTTCCCTTTTTGTCTGGCCCATAACTCTGCCTAGAAAGGCCCTACATGCCCCAAACTTGGTCTGGTCTGCTCATCAGAGTCCCCTCTACGGGCATGTTTTGGATTGGATTAAAACAAAAATTGACCATATTTGTCTTCCCTTTTTGTCCGGCCCATAACTCTGCCTAGAAAGGCCCTACATGCCCCAAACTTGGTCTGGTCTGCTCATCAGAGTCCCCTCTACGGGCGTGTTTTGGATTGGATTTAAAAAAAAAATTACCATATTTGACTTCCCTTTTTGTCCGGCCCATAACTCTGCCTAGAAAGGCCCTACATGCCCCAAACTTGGTCTGGTCTGCTCATCAGAGTCCCCTCTACGGGCGTGTTTTGGATTGGATTTTAAGATTTTTGACCATATTTGTCTTCCCTTTTTGTCCGGCCCATAACTCTGCCTAGAAAGGCCCTACATGCCCCAAACTTGGTCTGCTCATCAGAGTCCCCTCTACGGGCATGTTTTGGATTGGATTTTTTTTTAAATTGACCATATTTGTCTTCCCTTTTTGTCCGGCCCATAACTCTGCCTAGAAAGGCCCTACATGCCCCAAACTTGGTCTGGTCTGCTCATCAGAGTCCCCTCTACGGGCGTGTTTTGGATTGGATTTTGAGATTTTTCACCATATTTGTCTTCCCTTTTTGTCCGGCCCATAACTCTGCCTAGAAAGGCCCTACATGCCCCAAACTTGGTCTGGTCTGCTCATCAGAGGTCCCTCTACGGGCATGTTTTGGATTGGATTTTTTTTTTAAATGACCATATTTGTCTTCCCTTTTTGTCCGGCCCATAACTCTGCCTAGAAAGGCCCTACATGCCCCAAACTTGGTCTGGTCTGCTCATCAGAGTCCCCTCTACAGGCGTGTTTTGGATTGGATTTTAGGATTTTTGACCATATTTGTCTTCCCTTTTTGTCTGGCCCATAACTCTGCCTAGAAAGGCCCTACATGCCCCAAACTTGGTCTGCTCATCAGAGTCCCCTCTTTGGGCGTGTTTTGGATTGGATTTTAAGATTTTTTACCATATTTGTCTTCCCTTTTTGTCTGGCCCATAACTCTGCCTAGAAAGGCCCTACATGCCCCAAACTTGGTCTGGTCTGCTCATCAGAGTCCCCTCTATGGGCGTGTTTTGGATTGTATTTTAAGATTTTTTACCATATTTGTCTTCCCTTTTTGTCTGGCCCATAACTCTGCCTAGAAAGGCCCTACATGCCCCAAACTTGGTCTGGTCTGCTCATCAGAGTCCCCTCTTTGGGCGTGTTTTGGATTGTATTTTAAGATTTTTGACCATATTTGTCTTCCCTTTTTGTCCGGCCCATAACTCTGCCTAGAAAGGCCCTACATGCCCCAAACTTGGTCTGGTCTGCTCATCAGAGTCCCCTCTACGGGCATGTTTTGGATTGGATTTGTTTTTTAAATTGACCATATTTGTCTTCCCTTTTTGTCCGGCCCATAACTCTGCCTAGAAAGGCCCTACATGCCCCAAACTTGGTCTGGTCTGCTCATCAGAGTCCCCTCTACGGGCGTGTTTTGGATTGGATTTTAAAAAAAAATTACCATATTTGACTTCCCTTTTTGTCCGGCCCATAACTCTGCCTAGAAAGGCCCTACATGCCCCAAACTTGGTCTGGTCTGCTCATCAGAGTCCCCTCTACGGGCGTGTTTTGGATTGGATTTTAAGATTTTTGACCATATTTGTCTTCCCTTTTTGTCCGGCCCATAACTCTGCCTAGAAAGGCCCTACATGCCCCAAACTTGGTCTGCTCATCAGAGTCCCCTCTACGGGCATGTTTTGGATTGGATTTTTTTTTAAATTGACCATATTTGTCTTCCCTTTTTGTCCGGCCCATAACTCTGCCTAGAAAGGCCCTACATGCCCCAAACTTGGTCTGGTCTGCTCATCAGAGTCCCCTCTACGGGCGTGTTTTGGATTGGATTTTGAGATTTTTCACCATATTTGTCTTCCCTTTTTGTCCGGCCCATAACTCTGCCTAGAAAGGCCCTACATGCCCCAAACTTGGTCTGGTCTGCTCATCAGAGGTCCCTCTACGGGCATGTTTTGGATTGGATTTTTTTTTTAAATGACCATATTTGTCTTCCCTTTTTGTCCGGCCCATAACTCTGCCTAGAAAGGCCCTACATGCCCCAAACTTGGTCTGGTCTGCTCATCAGAGTCCCCTCTACAGGCGTGTTTTGGATTGGATTTTAGGATTTTTGACCATATTTGTCTTCCCTTTTTGTCTGGCCCATAACTCTGCCTAGAAAGGCCCTACATGCCCCAAACTTGGTCTGCTCATCAGAGTCCCCTCTTTGGGCGTGTTTTGGATTGGATTTTAAGATTTTTGACCATATTTGTCTTCCCTTTTTGTCCGGCCCATAACTCTGCCTAGAAAGGCCCTACATGCCCCAAACTTGGTCTGGTCTGCTCATCAGAGTCCCCTCTACAGGCATGTTTTGGATTTTAAAATTTTTGACCATATTTGTCTGCCCTTTTTGTCTGGCCCATAACTCTGCCTAGAAAGGCCCTACATGCCCCAAACTTGGTCTGGTCTGCTCACCAGAGTCCCCTCTACGGGCATGTTTTGGATTGGATTTTTTTTTAAATTGACCATAATTGTTCTCCCTTTTTGTCCGGCCCATAACTCTGCCTAGAAAGGCCCTACATGCCCCAAACTTGGTCTGGTCTGCTCATCAGAGTCCCCTCTACGGGCGTGTTTTGGATTGGATTTTAAGATTTTTGACCATATTTGTCTTCCCTTTTTGTCCGGCCCATAACTCTGCCTAGAAAGGCCCTACATGCCCCAAACTTGGTCTGGTCTGCTCATCAGAGGTCCCTCTACGGGCATGTTTTGGATTGGATTTTTTTTTTAAATGACCATATTTGTCTTCCCTTTTTGTCCGGCCCATAACTCTGCCTAGAAAGGCCCTACATGCCCCAAACTTGGTCTGGTCTGCTCATCAGAGTCCCCTCTTTGGGCGTGTTTTGGATTGGATTTTAAGATTTTTGACCATATTTGTCTTCCCTTTTTGTCCGGCCCATAACTCTGCCTAGAAAGGCCCTACATGCCCCAAACTTGGTCTGGTCTGCTCATCAGAGTCCCCTCTACAGGCGTGTTTTGGATTTTAAAATTTTTGACCATATTTGTCTGCCCTTTTTGTCTGGCCCATAACTCTGCCTAGAAAGGCCCTACATGCCCCAAACTTGGTCTGGTCTGCTCATCAGAGTCCCCTCTACGGGCATGTTTTGGATTGGATTTTTTTTTAAATTGACCATAATTGTTCTCCCTTTTTGTCCGGCCCATAACTCTGCCTAGAAAGGCCCTACATGCCCCAAACTTGGTCTGGTCTGCTCATCAGAGTCCCCTCTACGGGCGTGTTTTGGATTGGATTTTAAGATTTTTGACCATATTTGTCTTCCCTTTTTGTCCGGCCCATAACTCTGCCTAGAAAGGCCCTACATGCCCCAAACTTGGTCTGGTCTGCTCATCAGAGGTCCCTCTACGGGCATGTTTTGGATTGGATTTTTTTTTTAAATGACCATATTTGTCTTCCCTTTTTGTCCGGCCCATAACTCTGCCTAGAAAGGCCCTACATGCCCCAAACTTGGTCTGGTCTGCTCATCAGAGTCCCCTCTATGGGCGTGTTTTGGATTGGATTTTAAGATTTTTTACCATATTTGTCTTCCCTTTTTGTCTGGCCCATAACTCTGCCTAGAAAGGCCCTACATGCCCCAAACTTGGTCTGGTCTGCTCATCAGAGTCCCCTCTTTGGGCGTGTTTTGGATTGGATTTTAAGATTTTTGACCATATTTGTCTTCCCTTTTTGTCCGGCCCATAACTCTGCCTAGAAAGGCCCTACATGCGCCAAACTTGGTCTGGTCTGCTCATCAGAGTCCCCTCTACAGGCGTGTTTTGGATTTTAAAATTGTTGACCATATTTGTCTTCCCTTTTTGTCTGGCCCATAACTCTGCCTAGAAAGGCCCTACATGCCCCAAACTTGGTCTGGTCTGCTCATCAGAGTCCCCTCTACGGGCATGTTTTGGATTGGATTAAAACAAAAATTGACCATATTTGTCTTCCCTTTTTGTCCGGCCCATAACTCTGCCTAGAAAGGCCCTACATGCCCCAAACTTGGTCTGGTCTGCTCATCAGAGTCCCCTCTACGGGCATGTTTTGGATTGGATTAAAACAAAAATTGACCATATTTGTCTTCCCTTTTTGTCCGGCCCATAACTCTGCCTAGAAAGGCCCTACATGCCCCAAACTTGGTCTGGTCTGCTCATCAGAGTCCCCTCTACGGGCGTGTTTTGGATTGGATTTTTTTGACCATATTTGTCTTCCCTTTTTGTCTGGCCCATAACTCTGCCTAGAAAGGCCCTACATGCCCCAAACTTGGTCTGGTCTGCTCATCAGAGTCCCCTCTACGGGCGTGTTTTGGATTGGATTTTTTTTTTAATTGACCATAATTGTTCTCCCTTTTTGTCCGGCCCATAACTCTGCCTAGAAAGGCCCTACATGCCCCAAACTTGGTCTGGTCTGCTCATCAGAGTCCCCTCTACAGGCGTGTTTTGGATTGGATTTTAGGATTTTTGACCATATTTGTCTTCCCTTTTTGTCTGGCCCATAACTCTGCCTAGAAAGGCCCTACATGCCCCAAACTTGGTCTGCTCATCAGAGTCCCCTCTTTGGGCGTGTTTTGGATTGGATTTTAAGATTTTTGACCATATTTGTCTTCCCTTTTTGTCCGGCCCATAACTCTGCCTAGAAAGGCCCTACATGCCCCAAACTTGGTCTGGTCTGCTCATCAGAGTCCCCTCTACAGGCGTGTTTTGGATTTTAAAATTTTTGACCATATTTGTCTGCCCTTTTTGTCTGGCCCATAACTCTGCCTAGAAAGGCCCTACATGCCCCAAACTTGGTCTGGTCTGCTCATCAGAGTCCCCTCTACGGGCATGTTTTGGATTGGATTTTTTTTTAAATTGACCATAATTGTTCTCCCTTTTTGTCCGGCCCATAACTCTGCCTAGAAAGGCCCTACATGCCCCAAACTTGGTCTGGTCTGCTCATCAGAGTCCCCTCTACGGGCGTGTTTTGGATTGGATTTTAAGATTTTTGACCATATTTGTCTTCCCTTTTTGTCCGGCCCATAACTCTGCCTAGAAAGGCCCTACATGCCCCAAACTTGGCCTGGTCTGCTCATCAGAGGTCCCTCTACGGGCATGTTTTGGATTGGATTTTTTTTTTAAATGACCATATTTGTCTTCCCTTTTTGTCCGGCCCATAACTCTGCCTAGAAAGGCCCTACATGCCCCAAACTTGGTCTGGTCTGCTCATCAGAGTCCCCTCTATGGGCGTGTTTTGGATTGGATTTTAAGATTTTTTACCATATTTGTCTTCCCTTTTTGTCTGGCCCATAACTCTGCCTAGAAAGGCCCTACATGCCCCAAACTTGGTCTGGTCTGCTCATCAGAGTCCCCTCTTTGGGCGTGTTTTGGATTGGATTTTAAGATTTTTGACCATATTTGTCTTCCCTTTTTGTCCGGCCCATAACTCTGCCTAGAAAGGCCCTACATGCCCCAAACTTGGTCTGGTCTGCTCATCAGAGTCCCCTCTACAGGCGTGTTTTGGATTGGATTTTAGGATTTTTGACCATATTTGTCTTCCCTTTTTGTCTGGCCCATAACTCTGCCTAGAAAGGCCCTACATGCCCCAAACTTGGTCTGCTCATCAGAGTCCCCTCTTTGGGCGTGTTTTGGATTGTATTTTAAGATTTTTGACCATATTTGTCTTCCCTTTTTGTCCGGCCCATAACTCTGCCTAGAAAGGCCCTACATGCCCCAAACTTGGTCTGGTCTGCTCATCAGAGTCCCCTCTACGGGCATGTTTTGGATTGGATTTGTTTTTTAAATTGACCATATTTGTCTTCCCTTTTTGTCCGGCCCATAACTCTGCCTAGAAAGGCCCTACATGCCCCAAACTTGGTCTGGTCTGCTCATCAGAGTCCCCTCTACGGGCGTGTTTTGGATTGGATTTAAAAAAAAAATTACCATATTTGACTTCCCTTTTTGTCCGGCCCATAACTCTGCCTAGAAAGGCCCTACATGCCCCAAACTTGGTCTGGTCTGCTCATCAGAGTCCCCTCTACGGGCGTGTTTTGGATTGGATTTTAAGATTTTTGACCATATTTGTCTTCCCTTTTTGTCCGGCCCATAACTCTGCCTAGAAAGGCCCTACATGCCCCAAACTTGGTCTGCTCATCAGAGTCCCCTCTACGGGCATGTTTTGGATTGGATTTTTTTTTAAATTGACCATATTTGTCTTCCCTTTTTGTCCGGCCCATAACTCTGCCTAGAAAGGCCCTACATGCCCCAAACTTGGTCTGGTCTGCTCATCAGAGTCCCCTCTACGGGCGTGTTTTGGATTGGATTTTGAGATTTTTCACCATATTTGTCTTCCCTTTTTGTCCGGCCCATAACTCTGCCTAGAAAGGCCCTACATGCCCCAAACTTGGTCTGGTCTGCTCATCAGAGGTCCCTCTACGGGCATGTTTTGGATTGGATTTTTTTTTTAAATGACCATATTTGTCTTCCCTTTTTGTCCGGCCCATAACTCTGCCTAGAAAGGCCCTACATGCCCCAAACTTGGTCTGGTCTGCTCATCAGAGTCCCCTCTACAGGCGTGTTTTGGATTGGATTTTAGGATTTTTGACCATATTTGTCTTCCCTTTTTGTCTGGCCCATAACTCTGCCTAGAAAGGCCCTACATGCCCCAAACTTGGTCTGCTCATCAGAGTCCCCTCTTTGGGCGTGTTTTGGATTGGATTTTAAGATTTTTTACCATATTTGTCTTCCCTTTTTGTCTGGCCCATAACTCTGCCTAGAAAGGCCCTACATGCCCCAAACTTGGTCTGGTCTGCTCATCAGAGTCCCCTCTATGGGCGTGTTTTGGATTGTATTTTAAGATTTTTTACCATATTTGTCTTCCCTTTTTGTCTGGCCCATAACTCTGCCTAGAAAGGCCCTACATGCCCCAAACTTGGTCTGGTCTGCTCATCAGAGTCCCCTCTTTGGGCGTGTTTTGGATTGTATTTTAAGATTTTTGACCATATTTGTCTTCCCTTTTTGTCCGGCCCATAACTCTGCCTAGAAAGGCCCTACATGCCCCAAACTTGGTCTGGTCTGCTCATCAGAGTCCCCTCTACGGGCATGTTTTGGATTGGATTTGTTTTTTAAATTGACCATATTTGTCTTCCCTTTTTGTCCGGCCCATAACTCTGCCTAGAAAGGCCCTACATGCCCCAAACTTGGTCTGGTCTGCTCATCAGAGTCCCCTCTACGGGCGTGTTTTGGATTGGATTTAAAAAAAAAATTACCATATTTGACTTCCCTTTTTGTCCGGCCCATAACTCTGCCTAGAAAGGCCCTACATGCCCCAAACTTGGTCTGGTCTGCTCATCAGAGTCCCCTCTACGGGCGTGTTTTGGATTGGATTTTAAGATTTTTGACCATATTTGTCTTCCCTTTTTGTCCGGCCCATAACTCTGCCTAGAAAGGCCCTACATGCCCCAAACTTGGTCTGCTCATCAGAGTCCCCTCTACGGGCATGTTTTGGATTGGATTTTTTTTTAAATTGACCATATTTGTCTTCCCTTTTTGTCCGGCCCATAACTCTGCCTAGAAAGGCCCTACATGCCCCAAACTTGGTCTGGTCTGCTCATCAGAGTCCCCTCTACGGGCGTGTTTTGGATTGGATTTTGAGATTTTTCACCATATTTGTCTTCCCTTTTTGTCCGGCCCATAACTCTGCCTAGAAAGGCCCTACATGCCCCAAACTTGGTCTGGTCTGCTCATCAGAGGTCCCTCTACGGGCATGTTTTGGATTGGATTTTTTTTTTAAATGACCATATTTGTCTTCCCTTTTTGTCCGGCCCATAACTCTGCCTAGAAAGGCCCTACATGCCCCAAACTTGGTCTGGTCTGCTCATCAGAGTCCCCTCTACAGGCGTGTTTTGGATTGGATTTTAGGATTTTTGACCATATTTGTCTTCCCTTTTTGTCTGGCCCATAACTCTGCCTAGAAAGGCCCTACATGCCCCAAACTTGGTCTGCTCATCAGAGTCCCCTCTTTGGGCGTGTTTTGGATTGGATTTTAAGATTTTTGACCATATTTGTCTTCCCTTTTTGTCCGGCCCATAACTCTGCCTAGAAAGGCCCTACATGCCCCAAACTTGGTCTGGTCTGCTCATCAGAGTCCCCTCTACAGGCGTGTTTTGGATTTTAAAATTTTTGACCATATTTGTCTGCCCTTTTTGTCTGGCCCATAACTCTGCCTAGAAAGGCCCTACATGCCCCAAACTTGGTCTGGTCTGCTCATCAGAGTCCCCTCTACGGGCATGTTTTGGATTGGATTTTTTTTTAAATTGACCATAATTGTTCTCCCTTTTTGTCCGGCCCATAACTCTGCCTAGAAAGGCCCTACATGCCCCAAACTTGGTCTGGTCTGCTCATCAGAGTCCCCTCTACGGGCGTGTTTGGATTGGATTTTAAGATTTTTGACCATATTTGTCTTCCCTTTTTGTCCGGCCCATAACTCTGCCTAGAAAGGCCCTACATGCCCCAAACTTGGTCTGGTCTGCTCATCAGAGGTCCCTCTACGGGCATGTTTTGGATTGGATTTTTTTTTTAAATGACCATATTTGTCTTCCCTTTTTGTCCGGCCCATAACTCTGCCTAGAAAGGCCCTACATGCCCCAAACTTGGTCTGGTCTGCTCATCAGAGTCCCCTCTATGGGCGTGTTTTGGATTGGATTTTAAGATTTTTTACCATATTTGTCTTCCCTTTTTGTCTGGCCCATAACTCTGCCTAGAAAGGCCCTACATGCCCCAAACTTGGTCTGGTCTGCTCATCAGAGTCCCCTCTTTGGGCGTGTTTTGGATTGGATTTTAAGATTTTTGACCATATTTGTCTTCCCTTTTTGTCCGGCCCATAACTCTGCCTAGAAAGGCCCTACATGCCCCAAACTTGGTCTGCTCATCAGAGTCCCCTCTACGGGCATGTTTTGGATTGTTTTTTAAGATTTTTGACCATATTTGTCTTCCCTTTTTGTCTGGCCCATAACTCTGCCTAGAAAGGCCCTACATGCCCCAAACTTGGTCTGGTCTGCTCATCAGAGTCCCCTCTACGGGCGTGTTTTGGATTGTATTTTAAGATTTTTGACCATATTTATCTTCCCTTTTTGTCTGGCCCATAACTCTGCCTAGAAAGGCCCTACATGCCCCAAACTTGGTCTGGTCTGCTCATCAGAGTCCCCTCTTTGGGCGTGTTTTGGATTGGATTTTAAGATTTTTGACCATATTTGTCTTCCCTTTTTGTCCGGCCCATAACTCTGCCTAGAAAGGCCCTACATGCCCCAAACTTGGTCTGGTCTGCTCATCAGAGTCCCCTCTACGGGCGTGTTTTGGATTGGATTTTAAGATTTTTGACCATATTTGTCTTCCCTTTTTGTCTGGCCCATAACTCTGCCTAGAAAGGCCCTACATGCCCCAAACTTGGTCTGGCCTGCTCATCAGAGTCCCCTCTACGGGCGTGTTTTGGATTGGATTTTTTATTTTTAAATGACTATATTTGTCTTCCCTTTTTGTCTGGCCCATAACTCTGCCTAGAAAGGCCCTACATGCCCCAAACTTGGTCTGGTCTGCTCATCAGAGTCCCCTCTACGGGCATGTTTTGGATTGGATTTTTTTTTAAATTGACCATAATTGTTCTCCCTTTTTGTCCGGCCCATAACTCTGCCTAGAAAGGCCCTACATGCCCCAAACTTGGTCTGGTCTGCTCATCAGAGTCCCCTCTACGGGCGTGTTTGGATTGGATTTTAAGATTTTTGACCATATTTGTCTTCCCTTTTTGTCCGGCCCATAACTCTGCCTAGAAAGGCCCTACATGCCCCAAACTTGGTCTGGTCTGCTCATCAGAGGTCCCTCTACGGGCATGTTTTGGATTGGATTTTTTTTTTAAATGACCATATTTGTCTTCCCTTTTTGTCCGGCCCATAACTCTGCCTAGAAAGGCCCTACATGCCCCAAACTTGGTCTGGTCTGCTCATCAGAGTCCCCTCTATGGGCGTGTTTTGGATTGGATTTTAAGATTTTTTACCATATTTGTCTTCCCTTTTTGTCTGGCCCATAACTCTGCCTAGAAAGGCCCTACATGCCCCAAACTTGGTCTGGTCTGCTCATCAGAGTCCCCTCTTTGGGCGTGTTTTGGATTGGATTTTAAGATTTTTGACCATATTTGTCTTCCCTTTTTGTCCGGCCCATAACTCTGCCTAGAAAGGCCCTACATGCCCCAAACTTGGTCTGCTCATCAGAGTCCCCTCTACGGGCATGTTTTGGATTGTTTTTTAAGATTTTTGACCATATTTGTCTTCCCTTTTTGTCTGGCCCATAACTCTGCCTAGAAAGGCCCTACATGCCCCAAACTTGGTCTGGTCTGCTCATCAGAGTCCCCTCTACGGGCGTGTTTTGGATTGTATTTTAAGATTTTTGACCATATTTATCTTCCCTTTTTGTCTGGCCCATAACTCTGCCTAGAAAGGCCCTACATGCCCCAAACTTGGTCTGGTCTGCTCATCAGAGTCCCCTCTTTGGGCGTGTTTTGGATTGGATTTTAAGATTTTTGACCATATTTGTCTTCCCTTTTTGTCCGGCCCATAACTCTGCCTAGAAAGGCCCTACATGCCCCAAACTTGGTCTGGTCTGCTCATCAGAGTCCCCTCTACGGGCGTGTTTTGGATTGGATTTTAAGATTTTTGACCATATTTGTCTTCCCTTTTTGTCTGGCCCATAACTCTGCCTAGAAAGGCCCTACATGCCCCAAACTTGGTCTGGCCTGCTCATCAGAGTCCCCTCTACGGGCGTGTTTTGGATTGGATTTTTTATTTTTAAATGACTATATTTGTCTTCCCTTTTTGTCTGGCCCATAACTCTGCCTAGAAAGGCCCTACATGCCCCAAACTTGGTCTGGTCTGCTCATCAGAGTCCCCTCTACGGGCGTGTTTTGGATTGGATTTTTTTTTTTAAATGACTATATTTGTCTTCCCTTTTTGTCTGGCCCATAACTCTGCCTAGAAAGGCCCTACATGCCCCAAACTTGGTCTGGTCTGCTCATCAGAGTCCCCTCTACGGGCGTGTTTTGGATTGGATTTTAAGATTTTTGACCATATTTGTCTGCCCTTTTTGTCTGGCCCATAACTCTGCCTAGAAAGGCCCTACATGCCCCAAACTTGGTCTGGTCTGCTCATCAGAGTCCCCTCTACAGGCGTGTTTTGGATTTAAAAAATTTTGACCATATTTGTCTTCCCTTTTTGTCTGGCCCATAACTCTGCCTAGAAAGGCCCTACATGCCCCAAACTTGGTCTGGTCTGCTCATCAGAGTCCCCTCTACGGGCATGTTTTGGATTGGATTAAAACAAAAATTGACCATATTTGTCTTCCCTTTTTGTCCGGCCCATAACTCTGCCTAGAAAGGCCCTACATGCCCCAAACTTGGTCTGGTCTGCTCATCAGAGTCCCCTCTACATGCGTGTTTTGGATTTTAAAATGTTTGACCATATTTGTCTTCCCTTTTTGTCTGGCCCATAACTCTGCCTAGAAAGGCCCTACATGCCCCAAACTTGGTCTGGTCTGCTCATCAGAGTCCCCTCTACGGGCGTGTTTTGGATTGGATTTTTTTTTTAATTGACCATAATTGTTCTCCCTTTTTGTCCGGCCCATAACTCTGCCTAGAAAGGCCCTACATGCCCCAAACTTGGTCTGGTCTGCTCATCAGAGGTCCCTCTACGGGCATGTTTTGGATTGGATTTTTTTTTTTAAATGACCATATTTGTCTTCCCTTTTTGTCCGGCCCATAACTCTGCCTAGAAAGGCCCTACATGCCCCAAACTTGGTCTGGTCTGCTCATCAGAGGTCCCTCTACGGGCATGTTTTGGATTGGATTTTTTTTTTTAAATGACCATATTTGTCTTCCCTTTTTGTCCGGCCCATAACTCTGCCTAGAAAGGCCCTACATGCCCCAAACTTGGTCTGGTCTGCTCATCAGAGTCCCCTCTATGGGCGTGTTTTGGATTGGATTTTAAGATTTTTTACCATATTTGTCTTCCCTTTTTGTCTGGCCCATAACTCTGCCTAGAAAGGCCCTACATGCCCCAAACTTGGTCTGGTCTGCTCATCAGAGTCCCCTCTATGGGCGTGTTTTGGATTGGATTTTAAGATTTTTTACCATATTTGTCTTCCCTTTTTGTCTGGCCCATAACTCTGCCTAGAAAGGCCCTACATGCCCCAAACTTGGTCTGGTCTGCTCATCAGAGTCCCCTCTTTGGGCGTGTTTTGGATTGGATTTTAAGATTTTTGACCATATTTGTCTTCCCTTTTTGTCCGGCCCATAACTCTGCCTAGAAAGGCCCTACATGCCCCAAACTTGGTCTGGTCTGCTCATCAGAGTCCCCTCTACAGGCGTGTTTTGGATTTTAAAATTTTTGACCATATTTGTCTTCCCTTTTTGTCTGGCCCATAACTCTGCCTAGAAAGGCCCTACATGCCCCAAACTTGGTCTGGTCTGCTCATCAGAGGTCCCTCTACGGGCATGTTTTGGATTGGATTTTTTTTTTAAATGACCATATTTGTCTTCCCTTTTTGTCCGGCCCATAACTCTGCCTAGAAAGGCCCTACATGCCCCAAACTTGGTCTGGTCTGCTCATCAGAGTCCCCTCTATGGGCGTGTTTTGGATTGGATTTTAAGATTTTTTACCATATTTGTCTTCCCTTTTTGTCTGGCCCATAACTCTGCCTAGAAAGGCCCTACATGCCCCAAACTTGGTCTGGTCTGCTCATCAGAGTCCCCTCTTTGGGCGTGTTTTGGATTGGATTTTAAGATTTTTGACCATATTTGTCTTCCCTTTTTGTCCGGCCCATAACTCTGCCTAGAAAGGCCCTACATGCCCCAAACTTGGTCTGGTCTGCTCATCAGAGTCCCCTCTACAGGCGTGTTTTGGATTTTAAAATTTTTGACCATATTTGTCTTCCCTTTTTGTCTGGCCCATAACTCTGCCTAGAAAGGCCCTACATGCCCCAAACTTGGTCTGGTCTGCTCATCAGAGTCCCCTCTACGGGCATGTTTTGGATTGGATTAAAACAAAAATTGACCATATTTGTCTTCCCTTTTTGTCCGGCCCATAACTCTGCCTAGAAAGGCCCTACATGCCCCAAACTTGGTCTGGTCTGCTCATCAGAGTCCCCTCTACGGGCATGTTTTGGATTGGATTAAAACAAAAATTGACCATATTTGTCTTCCCTTTTTGTCCGGCCCATAACTCTGCCTAGAAAGGCCCTACATGCCCCAAACTTGGTCTGGTCTGCTCATCAGAGTCCCCTCTACAGGCGTGTTTTGGATTTTAAAATTTTTGACCATATTTGTCTTCCCTTTTTGTCTGGCCCATAACTCTGCCTAGAAAGGCCCTACATGCCCCAAACTTGGTCTGGTCTGCTCATCAGAGTCCCCTCTACGGGCGTGTTTTGGATTGGATTTTTTTTTTAATTGACCATAATTGTTCTCCCTTTTTGTCCGGCCCATAACTCTGCCTAGAAAGGCCCTACATGCCCCAAACTTGGTCTGGTCTGCTCATCAGAGTCCCCTCTACGGGCGTGTTTTGGATTGGATTTTAAGATTTTTGACCATATTTGTCTTCCCTTTTTGTCCGGCCCATAACTCTGCCTAGAAAGGCCCTACATGCCCCAAACTTGGTCTGGTCTGCTCATCAGAGTCCCCTCTACAGGCGTGTTTTGGATTTTAAAATTTTTGACCATATTTGTCTTCCCTTTTTGTCTGGCCCATAACTCTGCCTAGAAAGGCCCTACATGCCCCAAACTTGGTCTGGTCTGCTCATCAGAGTCCCCTCTTTGGGCGTGTTTTGGATTGGATTTTAAGATTTTTGACCATATTTGTCTTCCCTTTTTGTCCGGCCCATAACTCTGCCTAGAAAGGCCCTACATGCCCCAAACTTGGTCTGGTCTGCTCATCAGAGTCCCCTCTACAGGCGTGTTTTGGATTTAAAATTTTTTGACCATATTTGTCTTCCCTTTTTGTCTGGCCCATAACTCTGCCTAGAAAGGCCCTACATGCCCCAAACTTGGTCTGGTCTGCTCATCAGAGTCCCCTCTACGGGCATGTTTTGGATTGGATTAAAACAAAAATTGACCATATTTGTCTTGCCTTTTTGTCCGGCCCATAACTCTGCCTAGAAAGGCCCTACATGCCCCAAACTTGGTCTGGTCTGCTCATCAGAGTCCCCTCTACATGCGTGTTTTGGATTTTAAAATTTTTGACCATATTTGTCTTCCCTTTTTGTCTGGCCCATAACTCTGCCTAGAAAGGCCCTACATGCCCCAAACTTGGTCTGGTCTGCTCATCAGAGTCCCCTCTACGGGCGTGTTTTGGATTGGATTTTTTTTTTAATTGACCATAATTGTTCTCCCTTTTTGTCCGGCCCATAACTCTGCCTAGAAAGGCCCTACATGCCCCAAACTTGGTCTGGTCTGCTCATCAGAGGTCCCTCTACGGGCATGTTTTGGATTGGATTTTTTTTTTTAAATGACCATATTTGTCTTCCCTTTTTGTCCGGCCCATAACTCTGCCTAGAAAGGCCCTACATGCCCCAAACTTGGTCTGGTCTGCTCATCAGAGGTCCCTCTACGGGCATGTTTTGGATTGGATTTTTTTTTTTAAATGACCATATTTGTCTTCCCTTTTTGTCCGGCCCATAACTCTGCCTAGAAAGGCCCTACATGCCCCAAACTTGGTCTGGTCTGCTCATCAGAGTCCCCTCTATGGGCGTGTTTTGGATTGGATTTTAAGATTTTTTACCATATTTGTCTTCCCTTTTTGTCTGGCCCATAACTCTGCCTAGAAAGGCCCTACATGCCCCAAACTTGGTCTGGTCTGCTCATCAGAGTCCCCTCTATGGGCGTGTTTTGGATTGGATTTTAAGATTTTTTACCATATTTGTCTTCCCTTTTTGTCTGGCCCATAACTCTGCCTAGAAAGGCCCTACATGCCCCAAACTTGGTCTGGTCTGCTCATCAGAGTCCCCTCTTTGGGCGTGTTTTGGATTGGATTTTAAGATTTTTGACCATATTTGTCTTCCCTTTTTGTCCGGCCCATAACTCTGCCTAGAAAGGCCCTACATGCCCCAAACTTGGTCTGGTCTGCTCATCAGAGTCCCCTCTACAGGCGTGTTTTGGATTTTAAAATTTTTGACCATATTTGTCTTCCCTTTTTGTCTGGCCCATAACTCTGCCTAGAAAGGCCCTACATGCCCCAAACTTGGTCTGGTCTGCTCATCAGAGTCCCCTCTACGGGCATGTTTTGGATTGGATTAAAACAAAAATTGACCATATTTGTCTTCCCTTTTTGTCCGGCCCATAACTCTGCCTAGAAAGGCCCTACATGCCCCAAACTTGGTCTGGTCTGCTCATCAGAGTCCCCTCTACGGGCATGTTTTGGATTGGATTAAAACAAAAATTGACCATATTTGTCTTCCCTTTTTGTCCGGCCCATAACTCTGCCTAGAAAGGCCCTACATGCCCCAAACTTGGTCTGGTCTGCTCATCAGAGTCCCCTCTACAGGCGTGTTTTGGATTTTAAAATTTTTGACCATATTTGTCTTCCCTTTTTGTCTGGCCCATAACTCTGCCTAGAAAGGCCCTACATGCCCCAAACTTGGTCTGGTCTGCTCATCAGAGTCCCCTCTACGGGCGTGTTTTGGATTGGATTTTTTTTTTAATTGACCATAATTGTTCTCCCTTTTTGTCCGGCCCATAACTCTGCCTAGAAAGGCCCTACATGCCCCAAACTTGGTCTGGTCTGCTCATCAGAGTCCCCTCTACGGGCGTGTTTTGGATTGGATTTTTTTTTTAATCGACCATAATTGTTCTCCCTTTTTGTCCGGCCCATAACTCTGCCTAGAAAGGCCCTACATGCCCCAAACTTGGTCTGGTCTGCTCATCAGAGTCCCCTCTACGGGCGTGTTTTGGATTGGATTTTAAGATTTTTGACCATATTTGTCTTCCCTTTTTGTCCGGCCCATAACTCTGCCTAGAAAGGCCCTACATGCCCCAAACTTGGTCTGGTCTGCTCATCAGAGTCCCCTCTACAGGCGTGTTTTGGATTTTAAAATTTTTGACCATATTTGTCTTCCCTTTTTGTCTGGCCCATAACTCTGCCTAGAAAGGCCCTACATGCCCCAAACTTGGTCTGGTCTGCTCATCAGAGTCCCCTCTACGGGCATGTTTTGGATTGGATTAAAACAAAAATTGACCATATTTGTCTTCCCTTTTTGTCCGGCCCATAACTCTGCCTAGAAAGGCCCTACATGCCCCAAACTTGGTCTGGTCTGCTCATCAGAGTCCCCTCTACAGGCGTGTTTTGGATTTTAAAATTTTTGACCATATTTGTCTTCCCTTTTTGTCTGGCCCATAACTCTGCCTAGAAAGGCCCTACATGCCCCAAACTTGGTCTGGTCTGCTCATCAGAGTCCCCTCTACGGGCGTGTTTTGGATTGGATTTTTTGTTTAATTGACCATAATTGTTCTCCCTTTTTGTCCGGCCCATAACTCTGCCTAGAAAGGCCCTACATGCCCCAAACTTGGTCTGGTCTGCTCATCAGAGTCCCCTCTACGGGCGTGTTTTGGATTGGATTTTTTGTTTAATTGACCATAATTGTTCTCCCTTTTTGTCCGGCCCATAACTCTGCCTAGAAAGGCCCTACATGCCCCAAACTTGGTCTGGTCTGCTCATCAGAGTCCCCTCTACGGGCGTGTTTTGGATTGGATTTTAAAATTTTTGACCATATTTGTCTTCCCTTTTTGTCTGGCCCATAACTCTGCCTAGAAAGGCCCTACATGCCCCAAACTTGGTCTGGTCTGCTCATCAGAGTCCCCTCTACGGGCGTGTTTTGGATTGGATTTTTTTTTTAATTGACCATAATTGTTCTCCCTTTTTGTCCGGCCCATAACTCTGCCTAGAAAGGCCCTACATGCCCCAAACTTGGTCTGGTCTGCTCATCAGAGGTCCCTCTACGGGCATGTTTTGGATTGGATTTTTTTTTTTAAATGACCATATTTGTCTTCCCTTTTTGTCCGGCCCATAACTCTGCCTAGAAAGGCCCTACATGCCCCAAACTTGGTCTGGTCTGCTCATCAGAGGTCCCTCTACGGGCATGTTTTGGATTGGATTTTTTTTTTTAAATGACCATATTTGTCTTCCCTTTTTGTCCGGCCCATAACTCTGCCTAGAAAGGCCCTACATGCCCCAAACTTGGTCTGGTCTGCTCATCAGAGTCCCCTCTATGGGCGTGTTTTGGATTGGATTTTAAGATTTTTTACCATATTTGTCTTCCCTTTTTGTCTGGCCCATAACTCTGCCTAGAAAGGCCCTACATGCCCCAAACTTGGTCTGGTCTGCTCATCAGAGTCCCCTCTATGGGCGTGTTTTGGATTGGATTTTAAGATTTTTTACCATATTTGTCTTCCCTTTTTGTCTGGCCCATAACTCTGCCTAGAAAGGCCCTACATGCCCCAAACTTGGTCTGGTCTGCTCATCAGAGTCCCCTCTTTGGGCGTGTTTTGGATTGGATTTTAAGATTTTTGACCATATTTGTCTTCCCTTTTTGTCCGGCCCATAACTCTGCCTAGAAAGGCCCTACATGCCCCAAACTTGGTCTGGTCTGCTCATCAGAGTCCCCTCTACAGGCGTGTTTTGGATTTTAAAATTTTTGACCATATTTGTCTTCCCTTTTTGTCTGGCCCATAACTCTGCCTAGAAAGGCCCTACATGCCCCAAACTTGGTCTGGTCTGCTCATCAGAGGTCCCTCTACGGGCATGTTTTGGATTGGATTTTTTTTTTAAATGACCATATTTGTCTTCCCTTTTTGTCCGGCCCATAACTCTGCCTAGAAAGGCCCTACATGCCCCAAACTTGGTCTGGTCTGCTCATCAGAGTCCCCTCTATGGGCGTGTTTTGGATTGGATTTTAAGATTTTTTACCATATTTGTCTTCCCTTTTTGTCTGGCCCATAACTCTGCCTAGAAAGGCCCTACATGCCCCAAACTTGGTCTGGTCTGCTCATCAGAGTCCCCTCTTTGGGCGTGTTTTGGATTGGATTTTAAGATTTTTGACCATATTTGTCTTCCCTTTTTGTCCGGCCCATAACTCTGCCTAGAAAGGCCCTACATGCCCCAAACTTGGTCTGGTCTGCTCATCAGAGTCCCCTCTACAGGCGTGTTTTGGATTTTAAAATTTTTGACCATATTTGTCTTCCCTTTTTGTCTGGCCCATAACTCTGCCTAGAAAGGCCCTACATGCCCCAAACTTGGTCTGGTCTGCTCATCAGAGTCCCCTCTACGGGCGTGTTTTGGATTGGATTTTTTTTTTAATTGACCATAATTGTTCTCCCTTTTTGTCCGGCCCATAACTCTGCCTAGAAAGGCCCTACATGCCCCAAACTTGGTCTGGTCTGCTCATCAGAGTCCCCTCTACGGGCGTGTTTTGGATTGGATTTTTTTTTTAATCGACCATAATTGTTCTCCCTTTTTGTCCGGCCCATAACTCTGCCTAGAAAGGCCCTACATGCCCCAAACTTGGTCTGGTCTGCTCATCAGAGTCCCCTCTACGGGCGTGTTTTGGATTGGATTTTAAGATTTTTGACCATATTTGTCTTCCCTTTTTGTCCGGCCCATAACTCTGCCTAGAAAGGCCCTACATGCCCCAAACTTGGTCTGGTCTGCTCATCAGAGTCCCCTCTACAGGCGTGTTTTGGATTTTAAAATTTTTGACCATATTTGTCTTCCCTTTTTGTCTGGCCCATAACTCTGCCTAGAAAGGCCCTACATGCCCCAAACTTGGTCTGGTCTGCTCATCAGAGTCCCCTCTACGGGCATGTTTTGGATTGGATTAAAACAAAAATTGACCATATTTGTCTTCCCTTTTTGTCCGGCCCATAACTCTGCCTAGAAAGGCCCTACATGCCCCAAACTTGGTCTGGTCTGCTCATCAGAGTCCCCTCTACAGGCGTGTTTTGGATTTTAAAATTTTTGACCATATTTGTCTTCCCTTTTTGTCTGGCCCATAACTCTGCCTAGAAAGGCCCTACATGCCCCAAACTTGGTCTGGTCTGCTCATCAGAGTCCCCTCTACGGGCGTGTTTTGGATTGGATTTTTTGTTTAATTGACCATAATTGTTCTCCCTTTTTGTCCGGCCCATAACTCTGCCTAGAAAGGCCCTACATGCCCCAAACTTGGTCTGGTCTGCTCATCAGAGTCCCCTCTACGGGCGTGTTTTGGATTGGATTTTTTGTTTAATTGACCATAATTGTTCTCCCTTTTTGTCCGGCCCATAACTCTGCCTAGAAAGGCCCTACATGCCCCAAACTTGGTCTGGTCTGCTCATCAGAGTCCCCTCTACGGGCGTGTTTTGGATTGGATTTTAAGATTTTTGACCATATTTGTCTTCCCTTTTTGTCCGGCCCATAACTCTGCCTAGAAAGGCCCTACATGCCCCAAACTTGGTCTGGTCTGCTCATCAGAGGTCCCTCTACGGGCATGTTTTGGATTGGATTTTTTTTTTAAATGACCATATTTGTCTTCCCTTTTTGTCCGGCCCATAACTCTGCCTAGAAAGGCCCTACATGCCCCAAACTTGGTCTGGTCTGCTCATCAGAGTCCCCTCTACAGGCGTGTTTTGGATTGGATTTTAGGATTTTTGACCATATTTGTCTTCCCTTTTTGTCTGGCCCATAACTCTGCCTAGAAAGGCCCTACATGCCCCAAACTTGGTCTGGTCTGCTCATCAGAGTCCCCTCTTTGGGCGTGTTTTGGATTGGATTTTAAGATTTTTGACCATATTTGTCTGCCCTTTTTGTCTGGCCCATAACTCTGCCTAGAAAGGCCCTACATGCCCCAAACTTGGTCTGGTCTGCTCATCAGAGTCCCCTCTACGGGCATGTTTTGGATTGGATTTTTTTTTAAATTGACCATAATTGTTCTCCCTTTTTGTCCGGCCCATAACTCTGCCTAAAAAGGCCCTACATGCCCCAAACTTGGTCTGGTCTGCTCATCAGAGTCCCCTCTACGGGCGTGTTTTGGATTGGATTTTAAGATTTTTGACCATATTTGTCTTCCCTTTTTGTCCGGCCCATAACTCTGCCTAGAAAGGCCCTACATGCCCCAAACTTGGTCTGGTCTGCTCATCAGAGGTCCCTCTACGGGCATGTTTTGGATTGGATTTTTTTTTTAAATGACCATATTTGTCTTCCCTTTTTGTCCGGCCCATAACTCTGCCTAGAAAGGCCCTACATGCCCCAAACTTGGTCTGGTCTGCTCATCAGAGTCCCCTCTACGGGCATGTTTTGGATTGGATTTGTTTTTTAAATTGACCATATTTGTCTTCCCTTTTTGTCCGGCCCATAACTCTGCCTAGAAAGGCCCTACATGCCCCAAACTTGGTCTGGTCTGCTCATCAGAGTCCCCTCTACGGGCGTGTTTTGGATTGGATTTAAATTTTTTTTTACCATATTTGACTTCCCTTTTTGTCCGGCCCATAACTCTGCCTAGAAAGGCCCTACATGCCCCAAACTTGGTCTGGTCTGCTCATCAGAGTCCCCTCTACGGGCGTGTTTTGGATTGGATTTTAAGATTTTTGACCATATTTGTCTTCCCTTTTTGTCCGGCCCATAACTCTGCCTAGAAAGGCCCTACATGCCCCAAACTTGGTCTGCTCATCAGAGTCCCCTCTACGGGCATGTTTTGGATTGGATTTTTTTTTAAATTGACCATATTTGTCTTCCCTTTTTGTCCGGCCCATAACTCTGCCTAGAAAGGCCCTACATGCCCCAAACTTGGTCTGGTCTGCTCATCAGAGTCCCCTCTACGGGCGTGTTTTGGATTGGATTTTGAGATTTTTCACCATATTTGTCTTCCCTTTTTGTCCGGCCCATAACTCTGCCTAGAAAGGCCCTACATGCCCCAAACTTGGTCTGGTCTGCTCATCAGAGGTCCCTCTACGGGCATGTTTTGGATTGGATTTTTTTTTTAAATGACCATATTTGTCTTCCCTTTTTGTCCGGCCCATAACTCTGCCTAGAAAGGCCCTACATGCCCCAAACTTGGTCTGGTCTGCTCATCAGAGTCCCCTCTACAGGCGTGTTTTGGATTGGATTTTAGGATTTTTGACCATATTTGTCTTCCCTTTTTGTCTGGCCCATAACTCTGCCTAGAAAGGCCCTACATGCCCCAAACTTGGTCTGCTCATCAGAGTCCCCTCTTTGGGCGTGTTTTGGATTGGATTTTAAGATTTTTGACCATATTTGTCTTCCCTTTTTGTCCGGCCCATAACTCTGCCTAGAAAGGCCCTACATGCCCCAAACTTGGTCTGGTCTGCTCATCAGAGTCCCCTCTACAGGCATGTTTTGGATTTTAAAATTTTTGACCATATTTGTCTGCCCTTTTTGTCTGGCCCATAACTCTGCCTAGAAAGGCCCTACATGCCCCAAACTTGGTCTGGTCTGCTCACCAGAGTCCCCTCTACGGGCATGTTTTGGATTGGATTTTTTTTTAAATTGACCATAATTGTTCTCCCTTTTTGTCCGGCCCATAACTCTGCCTAGAAAGGCCCTACATGCCCCAAACTTGGTCTGGTCTGCTCATCAGAGTCCCCTCTACGGGCGTGTTTTGGATTGGATTTTAAGATTTTTGACCATATTTGTCTTCCCTTTTTGTCCGGCCCATAACTCTGCCTAGAAAGGCCCTACATGCCCCAAACTTGGTCTGGTCTGCTCATCAGAGGTCCCTCTACGGGCATGTTTTGGATTGGATTTTTTTTTTAAATGACCATATTTGTCTTCCCTTTTTGTCCGGCCCATAACTCTGCCTAGAAAGGCCCTACATGCCCCAAACTTGGTCTGGTCTGCTCATCAGAGTCCCCTCTACAGGCGTGTTTTGGATTGGATTTTAGGATTTTTGACCATATTTGTCTTCCCTTTTTGTCTGGCCCATAACTCTGCCTAGAAAGGCCCTACATGCCCCAAACTTGGTCTGCTCATCAGAGTCCCCTCTTTGGGCGTGTTTTGGATTGTATTTTAAGATTTTTGACCATATTTGTCTTCCCTTTTTGTCCGGCCCATAACTCTGCCTAGAAAGGCCCTACATGCCCCAAACTTGGTCTGGTCTGCTCATCAGAGTCCCCTCTACGGGCATGTTTTGGATTGGATTTGTTTTTTAAATTGACCATATTTGTCTTCCCTTTTTGTCCGGCCCATAACTCTGCCTAGAAAGGCCCTACATGCCCCAAACTTGGTCTGGTCTGCTCATCAGAGTCCCCTCTACGGGCGTGTTTTGGATTGGATTTAAAAAAAAAATTACCATATTTGACTTCCCTTTTTGTCCGGCCCATAACTCTGCCTAGAAAGGCCCTACATGCCCCAAACTTGGTCTGGTCTGCTCATCAGAGTCCCCTCTACGGGCGTGTTTTGGATTGGATTTTAAGATTTTTGACCATATTTGTCTTCCCTTTTTGTCCGGCCCATAACTCTGCCTAGAAAGGCCCTACATGCCCCAAACTTGGTCTGCTCATCAGAGTCCCCTCTACGGGCATGTTTTGGATTGGATTTTTTTTTTAATTGACCATATTTGTCTTCCCTTTTTGTCCGGCCCATAACTCTGCCTAGAAAGGCCCTACATGCCCCAAACTTGGTCTGGTCTGCTCATCAGAGTCCCCTCTACGGGCGTGTTTTGGATTGGATTTTGAGATTTTTCACCATATTTGTCTTCCCTTTTTGTCCGGCCCATAACTCTGCCTAGAAAGGCCCTACATGCCCCAAACTTGGTCTGGTCTGCTCATCAGAGGTCCCTCTACGGGCATGTTTTGGATTGGATTTTTTTTTTAAATGACCATATTTGTCTTCCCTTTTTGTCCGGCCCATAACTCTGCCTAGAAAGGCCCTACATGCCCCAAACTTGGTCTGGTCTGCTCATCAGAGTCCCCTCTACAGGCGTGTTTTGGATTGGATTTTAGGATTTTTGACCATATTTGTCTTCCCTTTTTGTCTGGCCCATAACTCTGCCTAGAAAGGCCCTACATGCCCCAAACTTGGTCTGCTCATCAGAGTCCCCTCTTTGGGCGTGTTTTGGATTGGATTTTAAGATTTTTGACCATATTTGTCTTCCCTTTTTGTCCGGCCCATAACTCTGCCTAGAAAGGCCCTACATGCCCCAAACTTGGTCTGGTCTGCTCATCAGAGTCCCCTCTACAGGCGTGTTTTGGATTTTAAAATTTTTGACCATATTTGTCTGCCCTTTTTGTCTGGCCCATAACTCTGCCTAGAAAGGCCCTACATGCCCCAAACTTGGTCTGGTCTGCTCATCAGAGTCCCCTCTACGGGCATGTTTTGGATTGGATTTTTTTTTAAATTGACCATAATTGTTCTCCCTTTTTGTCCGGCCCATAACTCTGCCTAGAAAGGCCCTACATGCCCCAAACTTGGTCTGGTCTGCTCATCAGAGTCCCCTCTACGGGCGTGTTTTGGATTGGATTTTAAGATTTTTGACCATATTTGTCTTCCCTTTTTGTCCGGCCCATAACTCTGCCTAGAAAGGCCCTACATGCCCCAAACTTGGTCTGGTCTGCTCATCAGAGGTCCCTCTACGGGCATGTTTTGGATTGGATTTTTTTTTTAAATGACCATATTTGTCTTCCCTTTTTGTCCGGCCCATAACTCTGCCTAGAAAGGCCCTACATGCCCCAAACTTGGTCTGGTCTGCTCATCAGAGTCCCCTCTATGGGCGTGTTTTGGATTGGATTTTAAGATTTTTTACCATATTTGTCTTCCCTTTTTGTCTGGCCCATAACTCTGCCTAGAAAGGCCCTACATGCCCCAAACTTGGTCTGGTCTGCTCATCAGAGTCCCCTCTTTGGGCGTGTTTTGGATTGGATTTTAAGATTTTTGACCATATTTGTCTTCCCTTTTTGTCCGGCCCATAACTCTGCCTAGAAAGGCCCTACATGCGCCAAACTTGGTCTGGTCTGCTCATCAGAGTCCCCTCTACAGGCGTGTTTTGGATTTTAAAATTGTTGACCATATTTGTCTTCCCTTTTTGTCTGGCCCATAACTCTGCCTAGAAAGGCCCTACATGCCCCAAACTTGGTCTGGTCTGCTCATCAGAGTCCCCTCTACGGGCATGTTTTGGATTGGATTAAAACAAAAATTGACCATATTTGTCTTCCCTTTTTGTCCGGCCCATAACTCTGCCTAGAAAGGCCCTACATGCCCCAAACTTGGTCTGGTCTGCTCATCAGAGTCCCCTCTACGGGCATGTTTTGGATTGGATTAAAACAAAAATTGACCATATTTGTCTTCCCTTTTTGTCCGGCCCATAACTCTGCCTAGAAAGGCCCTACATGCCCCAAACTTGGTCTGGTCTGCTCATCAGAGTCCCCTCTACGGGCGTGTTTTGGATTGGATTTTTTTGACCATATTTGTCTTCCCTTTTTGTCTGGCCCATAACTCTGCCTAGAAAGGCCCTACATGCCCCAAACTTGGTCTGGTCTGCTCATCAGAGTCCCCTCTACGGGCGTGTTTTGGATTGGATTTTTTTTTTAATTGACCATAATTGTTCTCCCTTTTTGTCCGGCCCATAACTCTGCCTAGAAAGGCCCTACATGCCCCAAACTTGGTCTGGTCTGCTCATCAGAGTCCCCTCTACAGGCGTGTTTTGGATTGGATTTTAGGATTTTTGACCATATTTGTCTTCCCTTTTTGTCTGGCCCATAACTCTGCCTAGAAAGGCCCTACATGCCCCAAACTTGGTCTGGTCTGCTCATCAGAGTCCCCTCTACAGGCGTGTTTTGGATTGGATTTTAGGATTTTTGACCATATTTGTCTTCCCTTTTTGTCTGGCCCATAACTCTGCCTAGAAAGGCCCTACATGCCCCAAACTTGGTCTGCTCATCAGAGTCCCCTCTTTGGGCGTGTTTTGGATTGGATTTTAAGATTTTTGACCATATTTGTCTTCCCTTTTTGTCCGGCCCATAACTCTGCCTAGAAAGGCCCTACATGCCCCAAACTTGGTCTGGTCTGCTCATCAGAGTCCCCTCTACAGGCGTGTTTTGGATTTTAAAATTTTTGACCATATTTGTCTGCCCTTTTTGTCTGGCCCATAACTCTGCCTAGAAAGGCCCTACATGCCCCAAACTTGGTCTGGTCTGCTCATCAGAGTCCCCTCTACGGGCATGTTTTGGATTGGATTTTTTTTTAAATTGACCATAATTGTTCTCCCTTTTTGTCCGGCCCATAACTCTGCCTAGAAAGGCCCTACATGCCCCAAACTTGGTCTGGTCTGCTCATCAGAGTCCCCTCTTTGGGCGTGTTTTGGATTGGATTTTAAGATTTTTGACCATATTTGTCTTCCCTTTTTGTCTGGCCCATAACTCTGCCTAGAAAGGCCCTACATGCCCCAAACTTGGTCTGGTCTGCTCATCAGAGTCCCCTCTTTGGGCGTGTTTTGGATTGTATTTTAAGATTTTTGACCATATTTGTCTTCCCTTTTTGTCCGGCCCATAACTCTGCCTAGAAAGGCCCTACATGCCCCAAACTTGGTCTGGTCTGCTCATCAGAGTCCCCTCTACGGGCATGTTTTGGATTGGATTTGTTTTTTAAATTGACCATATTTGTCTTCCCTTTTTGTCCGGCCCATAACTCTGCCTAGAAAGGCCCTACATGCCCCAAACTTGGTCTGGTCTGCTCATCAGAGTCCCCTCTACGGGCGTGTTTTGGATTGGATTTAAATTTTTTTTTACCATATTTGACTTCCCTTTTTGTCCGGCCCATAACTCTGCCTAGAAAGGCCCTACATGCCCCAAACTTGGTCTGGTCTGCTCATCAGAGTCCCCTCTACGGGCGTGTTTTGGATTGGATTTTAAGATTTTTGACCATATTTGTCTTCCCTTTTTGTCCGGCCCATAACTCTGCCTAGAAAGGCCCTACATGCCCCAAACTTGGTCTGCTCATCAGAGTCCCCTCTACGGGCATGTTTTGGATTGGATTTTTTTTTTAATTGACCATATTTGTCTTCCCTTTTTGTCCGGCCCATAACTCTGCCTAGAAAGGCCCTACATGCCCCAAACTTGGTCTGGTCTGCTCATCAGAGTCCCCTCTACGGGCGTGTTTTGGATTGGATTTTGAGATTTTTCACCATATTTGTCTTCCCTTTTTGTCCGGCCCATAACTCTGCCTAGAAAGGCCCTACATGCCCCAAACTTGGTCTGGTCTGCTCATCAGAGGTCCCTCTACGGGCATGTTTTGGATTGGATTTTTTTTTTAAATGACCATATTTGTCTTCCCTTTTTGTCCGGCCCATAACTCTGCCTAGAAAGGCCCTACATGCCCCAAACTTGGTCTGGTCTGCTCATCAGAGTCCCCTCTACAGGCGTGTTTTGGATTGGATTTTAGGATTTTTGACCATATTTGTCTTCCCTTTTTGTCTGGCCCATAACTCTGCCTAGAAAGGCCCTACATGCCCCAAACTTGGTCTGCTCATCAGAGTCCCCTCTTTGGGCGTGTTTTGGATTGGATTTTAAGATTTTTGACCATATTTGTCTTCCCTTTTTGTCCGGCCCATAACTCTGCCTAGAAAGGCCCTACATGCCCCAAACTTGGTCTGGTCTGCTCATCAGAGTCCCCTCTACAGGCATGTTTTGGATTTTAAAATTTTTGACCATATTTGTCTGCCCTTTTTGTCTGGCCCATAACTCTGCCTAGAAAGGCCCTACATGCCCCAAACTTGGTCTGGTCTGCTCACCAGAGTCCCCTCTACGGGCATGTTTTGGATTGGATTTTTTTTTAAATTGACCATAATTGTTCTCCCTTTTTGTCCGGCCCATAACTCTGCCTAGAAAGGCCCTACATGCCCCAAACTTGGTCTGGTCTGCTCATCAGAGTCCCCTCTACGGGCGTGTTTTGGATTGGATTTTAAGATTTTTGACCATATTTGTCTTCCCTTTTTGTCCGGCCCATAACTCTGCCTAGAAAGGCCCTACATGCCCCAAACTTGGTCTGGTCTGCTCATCAGAGGTCCCTCTACGGGCATGTTTTGGATTGGATTTTTTTTTTAAATGACCATATTTGTCTTCCCTTTTTGTCCGGCCCATAACTCTGCCTAGAAAGGCCCTACATGCCCCAAACTTGGTCTGGTCTGCTCATCAGAGTCCCCTCTACAGGCGTGTTTTGGATTGGATTTTAGGATTTTTGACCATATTTGTCTTCCCTTTTTGTCTGGCCCATAACTCTGCCTAGAAAGGCCCTACATGCCCCAAACTTGGTCTGCTCATCAGAGTCCCCTCTTTGGGCGTGTTTTGGATTGTATTTTAAGATTTTTGACCATATTTGTCTTCCCTTTTTGTCCGGCCCATAACTCTGCCTAGAAAGGCCCTACATGCCCCAAACTTGGTCTGGTCTGCTCATCAGAGTCCCCTCTACGGGCATGTTTTGGATTGGATTTGTTTTTTAAATTGACCATATTTGTCTTCCCTTTTTGTCCGGCCCATAACTCTGCCTAGAAAGGCCCTACATGCCCCAAACTTGGTCTGGTCTGCTCATCAGAGTCCCCTCTACGGGCGTGTTTTGGATTGGATTTAAAAAAAAAATTACCATATTTGACTTCCCTTTTTGTCCGGCCCATAACTCTGCCTAGAAAGGCCCTACATGCCCCAAACTTGGTCTGGTCTGCTCATCAGAGTCCCCTCTACGGGCGTGTTTTGGATTGGATTTTAAGATTTTTGACCATATTTGTCTTCCCTTTTTGTCCGGCCCATAACTCTGCCTAGAAAGGCCCTACATGCCCCAAACTTGGTCTGCTCATCAGAGTCCCCTCTACGGGCATGTTTTGGATTGGATTTTTTTTTAAATTGACCATATTTGTCTTCCCTTTTTGTCCGGCCCATAACTCTGCCTAGAAAGGCCCTACATGCCCCAAACTTGGTCTGGTCTGCTCATCAGAGTCCCCTCTACGGGCGTGTTTTGGATTGGATTTTGAGATTTTTCACCATATTTGTCTTCCCTTTTTGTCCGGCCCATAACTCTGCCTAGAAAGGCCCTACATGCCCCAAACTTGGTCTGGTCTGCTCATCAGAGGTCCCTCTACGGGCATGTTTTGGATTGGATTTTTTTTTTAAATGACCATATTTGTCTTCCCTTTTTGTCCGGCCCATAACTCTGCCTAGAAAGGCCCTACATGCCCCAAACTTGGTCTGGTCTGCTCATCAGAGTCCCCTCTACAGGCGTGTTTTGGATTGGATTTTAGGATTTTTGACCATATTTGTCTTCCCTTTTTGTCTGGCCCATAACTCTGCCTAGAAAGGCCCTACATGCCCCAAACTTGGTCTGCTCATCAGAGTCCCCTCTTTGGGCGTGTTTTGGATTGGATTTTAAGATTTTTGACCATATTTGTCTTCCCTTTTTGTCCGGCCCATAACTCTGCCTAGAAAGGCCCTACATGCCCCAAACTTGGTCTGGTCTGCTCATCAGAGTCCCCTCTACAGGCGTGTTTTGGATTTTAAAATTTTTGACCATATTTGTCTGCCCTTTTTGTCTGGCCCATAACTCTGCCTAGAAAGGCCCTACATGCCCCAAACTTGGTCTGGTCTGCTCATCAGAGTCCCCTCTACGGGCATGTTTTGGATTGGATTTTTTTTTAAATTGACCATAATTGTTCTCCCTTTTTGTCCGGCCCATAACTCTGCCTAGAAAGGCCCTACATGCCCCAAACTTGGTCTGGTCTGCTCATCAGAGTCCCCTCTACGGGCGTGTTTTGGATTGGATTTTAAGATTTTTGACCATATTTGTCTTCCCTTTTTGTCCGGCCCATAACTCTGCCTAGAAAGGCCCTACATGCCCCAAACTTGGTCTGGTCTGCTCATCAGAGGTCCCTCTACGGGCATGTTTTGGATTGGATTTTTTTTTTAAATGACCATATTTGTCTTCCCTTTTTGTCCGGCCCATAACTCTGCCTAGAAAGGCCCTACATGCCCCAAACTTGGTCTGGTCTGCTCATCAGAGTCCCCTCTATGGGCGTGTTTTGGATTGGATTTTAAGATTTTTTACCATATTTGTCTTCCCTTTTTGTCTGGCCCATAACTCTGCCTAGAAAGGCCCTACATGCCCCAAACTTGGTCTGGTCTGCTCATCAGAGTCCCCTCTTTGGGCGTGTTTTGGATTGGATTTTAAGATTTTTGACCATATTTGTCTTCCCTTTTTGTCCGGCCCATAACTCTGCCTAGAAAGGCCCTACATGCGCCAAACTTGGTCTGGTCTGCTCATCAGAGTCCCCTCTACAGGCGTGTTTTGGATTTTAAAATTGTTGACCATATTTGTCTTCCCTTTTTGTCTGGCCCATAACTCTGCCTAGAAAGGCCCTACATGCCCCAAACTTGGTCTGGTCTGCTCATCAGAGTCCCCTCTACGGGCATGTTTTGGATTGGATTAAAACAAAAATTGACCATATTTGTCTTCCCTTTTTGTCCGGCCCATAACTCTGCCTAGAAAGGCCCTACATGCCCCAAACTTGGTCTGGTCTGCTCATCAGAGTCCCCTCTACGGGCATGTTTTGGATTGGATTAAAACAAAAATTGACCATATTTGTCTTCCCTTTTTGTCCGGCCCATAACTCTGCCTAGAAAGGCCCTACATGCCCCAAACTTGGTCTGGTCTGCTCATCAGAGTCCCCTCTACGGGCGTGTTTTGGATTGGATTTTTTTGACCATATTTGTCTTCCCTTTTTGTCTGGCCCATAACTCTGCCTAGAAAGGCCCTACATGCCCCAAACTTGGTCTGGTCTGCTCATCAGAGTCCCCTCTACGGGCGTGTTTTGGATTGGATTTTTTTTTTAATTGACCATAATTGTTCTCCCTTTTTGTCCGGCCCATAACTCTGCCTAGAAAGGCCCTACATGCCCCAAACTTGGTCTGGTCTGCTCATCAGAGTCCCCTCTACAGGCGTGTTTTGGATTGGATTTTAGGATTTTTGACCATATTTGTCTTCCCTTTTTGTCTGGCCCATAACTCTGCCTAGAAAGGCCCTACATGCCCCAAACTTGGTCTGGTCTGCTCATCAGAGTCCCCTCTACAGGCGTGTTTTGGATTGGATTTTAGGATTTTTGACCATATTTGTCTTCCCTTTTTGTCTGGCCCATAACTCTGCCTAGAAAGGCCCTACATGCCCCAAACTTGGTCTGCTCATCAGAGTCCCCTCTTTGGGCGTGTTTTGGATTGGATTTTAAGATTTTTGACCATATTTGTCTTCCCTTTTTGTCCGGCCCATAACTCTGCCTAGAAAGGCCCTACATGCCCCAAACTTGGTCTGGTCTGCTCATCAGAGTCCCCTCTACAGGCGTGTTTTGGATTTTAAAATTTTTGACCATATTTGTCTGCCCTTTTTGTCTGGCCCATAACTCTGCCTAGAAAGGCCCTACATGCCCCAAACTTGGTCTGGTCTGCTCATCAGAGTCCCCTCTACGGGCATGTTTTGGATTGGATTTTTTTTTAAATTGACCATAATTGTTCTCCCTTTTTGTCCGGCCCATAACTCTGCCTAGAAAGGCCCTACATGCCCCAAACTTGGTCTGGTCTGCTCATCAGAGTCCCCTCTTTGGGCGTGTTTTGGATTGGATTTTAAGATTTTTGACCATATTTGTCTTCCCTTTTTGTCCGGCCCATAACTCTGCCTAGAAAGGCCCTACATGCCCCAAACTTGGTCTGGTCTGCTCATCAGAGTCCCCTCTACAGGCGTGTTTTGGATTTTAAAATTTTTGACCATATTTGTCTTCCCTTTTTGTCTGGCCCATAACTCTGCCTAGAAAGGCCCTACATGCCCCAAACTTGGTCTGGTCTGCTCATCAGAGGTCCCTCTACGGGCATGTTTTGGATTGGATTTTTTTTTTAAATGACCATATTTGTCTTCCCTTTTTGTCCGGCCCATAACTCTGCCTAGAAAGGCCCTACATGCCCCAAACTTGGTCTGGTCTGCTCATCAGAGTCCCCTCTATGGGCGTGTTTTGGATTGGATTTTAAGATTTTTTACCATATTTGTCTTCCCTTTTTGTCTGGCCCATAACTCTGCCTAGAAAGGCCCTACATGCCCCAAACTTGGTCTGGTCTGCTCATCAGAGTCCCCTCTTTGGGCGTGTTTTGGATTGGATTTTAAGATTTTTGACCATATTTGTCTTCCCTTTTTGTCCGGCCCATAACTCTGCCTAGAAAGGCCCTACATGCCCCAAACTTGGTCTGGTCTGCTCATCAGAGTCCCCTCTACAGGCGTGTTTTGGATTTTAAAATTTTTGACCATATTTGTCTTCCCTTTTTGTCTGGCCCATAACTCTGCCTAGAAAGGCCCTACATGCCCCAAACTTGGTCTGGTCTGCTCATCAGAGTCCCCTCTACGGGCGTGTTTTGGATTGGATTTTTTTTTTAATTGACCATAATTGTTCTCCCTTTTTGTCCGGCCCATAACTCTGCCTAGAAAGGCCCTACATGCCCCAAACTTGGTCTGGTCTGCTCATCAGAGTCCCCTCTACGGGCGTGTTTTGGATTGGATTTTTTTTTTAATCGACCATAATTGTTCTCCCTTTTTGTCCGGCCCATAACTCTGCCTAGAAAGGCCCTACATGCCCCAAACTTGGTCTGGTCTGCTCATCAGAGTCCCCTCTACGGGCGTGTTTTGGATTGGATTTTAAGATTTTTGACCATATTTGTCTTCCCTTTTTGTCCGGCCCATAACTCTGCCTAGAAAGGCCCTACATGCCCCAAACTTGGTCTGGTCTGCTCATCAGAGTCCCCTCTACAGGCGTGTTTTGGATTTTAAAATTTTTGACCATATTTGTCTTCCCTTTTTGTCTGGCCCATAACTCTGCCTAGAAAGGCCCTACATGCCCCAAACTTGGTCTGGTCTGCTCATCAGAGTCCCCTCTACGGGCATGTTTTGGATTGGATTAAAACAAAAATTGACCATATTTGTCTTCCCTTTTTGTCCGGCCCATAACTCTGCCTAGAAAGGCCCTACATGCCCCAAACTTGGTCTGGTCTGCTCATCAGAGTCCCCTCTACAGGCGTGTTTTGGATTTTAAAATTTTTGACCATATTTGTCTTCCCTTTTTGTCTGGCCCATAACTCTGCCTAGAAAGGCCCTACATGCCCCAAACTTGGTCTGGTCTGCTCATCAGAGTCCCCTCTACGGGCGTGTTTTGGATTGGATTTTTTGTTTAATTGACCATAATTGTTCTCCCTTTTTGTCCGGCCCATAACTCTGCCTAGAAAGGCCCTACATGCCCCAAACTTGGTCTGGTCTGCTCATCAGAGTCCCCTCTACGGGCGTGTTTTGGATTGGATTTTTTGTTTAATTGACCATAATTGTTCTCCCTTTTTGTCCGGCCCATAACTCTGCCTAGAAAGGCCCTACATGCCCCAAACTTGGTCTGGTCTGCTCATCAGAGTCCCCTCTACGGGCGTGTTTTGGATTGGATTTTAAGATTTTTGACCATATTTGTCTTCCCTTTTTGTCCGGCCCATAACTCTGCCTAGAAAGGCCCTACATGCCCCAAACTTGGTCTGGTCTGCTCATCAGAGGTCCCTCTACGGGCATGTTTTGGATTGGATTTTTTTTTTAAATGACCATATTTGTCTTCCCTTTTTGTCCGGCCCATAACTCTGCCTAGAAAGGCCCTACATGCCCCAAACTTGGTCTGGTCTGCTCATCAGAGTCCCCTCTACAGGCGTGTTTTGGATTGGATTTTAGGATTTTTGACCATATTTGTCTTCCCTTTTTGTCTGGCCCATAACTCTGCCTAGAAAGGCCCTACATGCCCCAAACTTGGTCTGGTCTGCTCATCAGAGTCCCCTCTTTGGGCGTGTTTTGGATTGGATTTTAAGATTTTTGACCATATTTGTCTGCCCTTTTTGTCTGGCCCATAACTCTGCCTAGAAAGGCCCTACATGCCCCAAACTTGGTCTGGTCTGCTCATCAGAGTCCCCTCTACGGGCATGTTTTGGATTGGATTTTTTTTTAAATTGACCATAATTGTTCTCCCTTTTTGTCCGGCCCATAACTCTGCCTAAAAAGGCCCTACATGCCCCAAACTTGGTCTGGTCTGCTCATCAGAGTCCCCTCTACGGGCGTGTTTTGGATTGGATTTTAAGATTTTTGACCATATTTGTCTTCCCTTTTTGTCCGGCCCATAACTCTGCCTAGAAAGGCCCTACATGCCCCAAACTTGGTCTGGTCTGCTCATCAGAGGTCCCTCTACGGGCATGTTTTGGATTGGATTTTTTTTTTAAATGACCATATTTGTCTTCCCTTTTTGTCCGGCCCATAACTCTGCCTAGAAAGGCCCTACATGCCCCAAACTTGGTCTGGTCTGCTCATCAGAGTCCCCTCTATGGGCGTGTTTTGGATTGTATTTTAAGATTTTTTACCATATTTGTCTTCCCTTTTTGTCTGGCCCATAACTCTGCCTAGAAAGGCCCTACATGCCCCAAACTTGGTCTGGTCTGCTCATCAGAGTCCCCTCTTTGGGCGTGTTTTGGATTGTATTTTAAGATTTTTGACCATATTTGTCTTCCCTTTTTGTCCGGCCCATAACTCTGCCTAGAAAGGCCCTACATGCCCCAAACTTGGTCTGGTCTGCTCATCAGAGTCCCCTCTACGGGCATGTTTTGGATTGGATTTGTTTTTTAAATTGACCATATTTGTCTTCCCTTTTTGTCCGGCCCATAACTCTGCCTAGAAAGGCCCTACATGCCCCAAACTTGGTCTGGTCTGCTCATCAGAGTCCCCTCTACGGGCGTGTTTTGGATTGGATTTAAAATTTTTTTTACCATATTTGACTTCCCTTTTTGTCCGGCCCATAACTCTGCCTAGAAAGGCCCTACATGCCCCAAACTTGGTCTGGTCTGCTCATCAGAGTCCCCTCTACGGGCGTGTTTTGGATTGGATTTTAAGATTTTTGACCATATTTGTCTTCCCTTTTTGTCCGGCCCATAACTCTGCCTAGAAAGGCCCTACATGCCCCAAACTTGGTCTGCTCATCAGAGTCCCCTCTACGGGCATGTTTTGGATTGGATTTTTTTTTAAATTGACCATATTTGTCTTCCCTTTTTGTCCGGCCCATAACTCTGCCTAGAAAGGCCCTACATGCCCCAAACTTGGTCTGGTCTGCTCATCAGAGTCCCCTCTACGGGCGTGTTTTGGATTGGATTTTGAGATTTTTCACCATATTTGTCTTCCCTTTTTGTCCGGCCCATAACTCTGCCTAGAAAGGCCCTACATGCCCCAAACTTGGTCTGGTCTGCTCATCAGAGGTCCCTCTACGGGCATGTTTTGGATTGGATTTTTTTTTTAAATGACCATATTTGTCTTCCCTTTTTGTCCGGCCCATAACTCTGCCTAGAAAGGCCCTACATGCCCCAAACTTGGTCTGGTCTGCTCATCAGAGTCCCCTCTACAGGCGTGTTTTGGATTGGATTTTAGGATTTTTGACCATATTTGTCTTCCCTTTTTGTCTGGCCCATAACTCTGCCTAGAAAGGCCCTACATGCCCCAAACTTGGTCTGCTCATCAGAGTCCCCTCTTTGGGCGTGTTTTGGATTGTATTTTAAGATTTTTGACCATATTTGTCTTCCCTTTTTGTCCGGCCCATAACTCTGCCTAGAAAGGCCCTACATGCCCCAAACTTGGTCTGGTCTGCTCATCAGAGTCCCCTCTACGGGCATGTTTTGGATTGGATTTGTTTTTTAAATTGACCATATTTGTCTTCCCTTTTTGTCCGGCCCATAACTCTGCCTAGAAAGGCCCTACATGCCCCAAACTTGGTCTGGTCTGCTCATCAGAGTCCCCTCTACGGGCGTGTTTTGGATTGGATTTAAAAAAAAAATTACCATATTTGACTTCCCTTTTTGTCCGGCCCATAACTCTGCCTAGAAAGGCCCTACATGCCCCAAACTTGGTCTGGTCTGCTCATCAGAGTCCCCTCTACGGGCGTGTTTTGGATTGGATTTTTTTTTTAAATGACCATATTTGTCTTCCCTTTTTGTCCGGCCCATAACTCTGCCTAGAAAGGCCCTACATGCCCCAAACTTGGTCTGGTCTGCTCATCAGAGTCCCCTCTACAGGCGTGTTTTGGATTGGATTTTAGGATTTTTGACCATATTTGTCTTCCCTTTTTGTCTGGCCCATAACTCTGCCTAGAAAGGCCCTACATGCCCCAAACTTGGTCTGCTCATCAGAGTCCCCTCTTTGGGCGTGTTTTGGATTGGATTTTAAGATTTTTGACCATATTTGTCTTCCCTTTTTGTCCGGCCCATAACTCTGCCTAGAAAGGCCCTACATGCCCCAAACTTGGTCTGGTCTGCTCATCAGAGTCCCCTCTACAGGCATGTTTTGGATTTTAAAATTTTTGACCATATTTGTCTGCCCTTTTTGTCTGGCCCATAACTCTGCCTAGAAAGGCCCTACATGCCCCAAACTTGGTCTGGTCTGCTCACCAGAGTCCCCTCTACGGGCATGTTTTGGATTGGATTTTTTTTTAAATTGACCATAATTGTTCTCCCTTTTTGTCCGGCCCATAACTCTGCCTAGAAAGGCCCTACATGCCCCAAACTTGGTCTGGTCTGCTCATCAGAGTCCCCTCTACGGGCGTGTTTTGGATTGGATTTTAAGATTTTTGACCATATTTGTCTTCCCTTTTTGTCCGGCCCATAACTCTGCCTAGAAAGGCCCTACATGCCCCAAACTTGGTCTGGTCTGCTCATCAGAGGTCCCTCTACGGGCATGTTTTGGATTGGATTTTTTTTTTAAATGACCATATTTGTCTTCCCTTTTTGTCCGGCCCATAACTCTGCCTAGAAAGGCCCTACATGCCCCAAACTTGGTCTGGTCTGCTCATCAGAGTCCCCTCTACAGGCGTGTTTTGGATTGGATTTTAGGATTTTTGACCATATTTGTCTTCCCTTTTTGTCTGGCCCATAACTCTGCCTAGAAAGGCCCTACATGCCCCAAACTTGGTCTGCTCATCAGAGTCCCCTCTTTGGGCGTGTTTTGGATTGTATTTTAAGATTTTTGACCATATTTGTCTTCCCTTTTTGTCCGGCCCATAACTCTGCCTAGAAAGGCCCTACATGCCCCAAACTTGGTCTGGTCTGCTCATCAGAGTCCCCTCTACGGGCATGTTTTGGATTGGATTTGTTTTTTAAATTGACCATATTTGTCTTCCCTTTTTGTCCGGCCCATAACTCTGCCTAGAAAGGCCCTACATGCCCCAAACTTGGTCTGGTCTGCTCATCAGAGTCCCCTCTACGGGCGTGTTTTGGATTGGATTTAAAAAAAAAATTACCATATTTGACTTCCCTTTTTGTCCGGCCCATAACTCTGCCTAGAAAGGCCCTACATGCCCCAAACTTGGTCTGGTCTGCTCATCAGAGTCCCCTCTACGGGCGTGTTTTGGATTGGATTTTAAGATTTTTGACCATATTTGTCTTCCCTTTTTGTCCGGCCCATAACTCTGCCTAGAAAGGCCCTACATGCCCCAAACTTGGTCTGCTCATCAGAGTCCCCTCTACGGGCATGTTTTGGATTGGATTTTTTTTTTAATTGACCATATTTGTCTTCCCTTTTTGTCCGGCCCATAACTCTGCCTAGAAAGGCCCTACATGCCCCAAACTTGGTCTGGTCTGCTCATCAGAGTCCCCTCTACGGGCGTGTTTTGGATTGGATTTTGAGATTTTTCACCATATTTGTCTTCCCTTTTTGTCCGGCCCATAACTCTGCCTAGAAAGGCCCTACATGCCCCAAACTTGGTCTGGTCTGCTCATCAGAGGTCCCTCTACGGGCATGTTTTGGATTGGATTTTTTTTTTAAATGACCATATTTGTCTTCCCTTTTTGTCCGGCCCATAACTCTGCCTAGAAAGGCCCTACATGCCCCAAACTTGGTCTGGTCTGCTCATCAGAGTCCCCTCTACAGGCGTGTTTTGGATTGGATTTTAGGATTTTTGACCATATTTGTCTTCCCTTTTTGTCTGGCCCATAACTCTGCCTAGAAAGGCCCTACATGCCCCAAACTTGGTCTGCTCATCAGAGTCCCCTCTTTGGGCGTGTTTTGGATTGGATTTTAAGATTTTTGACCATATTTGTCTTCCCTTTTTGTCCGGCCCATAACTCTGCCTAGAAAGGCCCTACATGCCCCAAACTTGGTCTGGTCTGCTCATCAGAGTCCCCTCTACAGGCGTGTTTTGGATTTTAAAATTTTTGACCATATTTGTCTGCCCTTTTTGTCTGGCCCATAACTCTGCCTAGAAAGGCCCTACATGCCCCAAACTTGGTCTGGTCTGCTCATCAGAGTCCCCTCTACGGGCATGTTTTGGATTGGATTTTTTTTTAAATTGACCATAATTGTTCTCCCTTTTTGTCCGGCCCATAACTCTGCCTAGAAAGGCCCTACATGCCCCAAACTTGGTCTGGTCTGCTCATCAGAGTCCCCTCTACGGGCGTGTTTTGGATTGGATTTTAAGATTTTTGACCATATTTGTCTTCCCTTTTTGTCCGGCCCATAACTCTGCCTAGAAAGGCCCTACATGCCCCAAACTTGGTCTGGTCTGCTCATCAGAGGTCCCTCTACGGGCATGTTTTGGATTGGATTTTTTTTTTAAATGACCATATTTGTCTTCCCTTTTTGTCCGGCCCATAACTCTGCCTAGAAAGGCCCTACATGCCCCAAACTTGGTCTGGTCTGCTCATCAGAGTCCCCTCTATGGGCGTGTTTTGGATTGGATTTTAAGATTTTTTACCATATTTGTCTTCCCTTTTTGTCTGGCCCATAACTCTGCCTAGAAAGGCCCTACATGCCCCAAACTTGGTCTGGTCTGCTCATCAGAGTCCCCTCTTTGGGCGTGTTTTGGATTGGATTTTAAGATTTTTGACCATATTTGTCTTCCCTTTTTGTCCGGCCCATAACTCTGCCTAGAAAGGCCCTACATGCGCCAAACTTGGTCTGGTCTGCTCATCAGAGTCCCCTCTACAGGCGTGTTTTGGATTTTAAAATTGTTGACCATATTTGTCTTCCCTTTTTGTCTGGCCCATAACTCTGCCTAGAAAGGCCCTACATGCCCCAAACTTGGTCTGGTCTGCTCATCAGAGTCCCCTCTACGGGCATGTTTTGGATTGGATTAAAACAAAAATTGACCATATTTGTCTTCCCTTTTTGTCCGGCCCATAACTCTGCCTAGAAAGGCCCTACATGCCCCAAACTTGGTCTGGTCTGCTCATCAGAGTCCCCTCTACGGGCATGTTTTGGATTGGATTAAAACAAAAATTGACCATATTTGTCTTCCCTTTTTGTCCGGCCCATAACTCTGCCTAGAAAGGCCCTACATGCCCCAAACTTGGTCTGGTCTGCTCATCAGAGTCCCCTCTACGGGCGTGTTTTGGATTGGATTTTTTTGACCATATTTGTCTTCCCTTTTTGTCTGGCCCATAACTCTGCCTAGAAAGGCCCTACATGCCCCAAACTTGGTCTGGTCTGCTCATCAGAGTCCCCTCTACGGGCGTGTTTTGGATTGGATTTTTTTTTTAATTGACCATAATTGTTCTCCCTTTTTGTCCGGCCCATAACTCTGCCTAGAAAGGCCCTACATGCCCCAAACTTGGTCTGGTCTGCTCATCAGAGTCCCCTCTACAGGCGTGTTTTGGATTGGATTTTAGGATTTTTGACCATATTTGTCTTCCCTTTTTGTCTGGCCCATAACTCTGCCTAGAAAGGCCCTACATGCCCCAAACTTGGTCTGGTCTGCTCATCAGAGTCCCCTCTACAGGCGTGTTTTGGATTGGATTTTAGGATTTTTGACCATATTTGTCTTCCCTTTTTGTCTGGCCCATAACTCTGCCTAGAAAGGCCCTACATGCCCCAAACTTGGTCTGCTCATCAGAGTCCCCTCTTTGGGCGTGTTTTGGATTGGATTTTAAGATTTTTGACCATATTTGTCTTCCCTTTTTGTCCGGCCCATAACTCTGCCTAGAAAGGCCCTACATGCCCCAAACTTGGTCTGGTCTGCTCATCAGAGTCCCCTCTACAGGCGTGTTTTGGATTTTAAAATTTTTGACCATATTTGTCTGCCCTTTTTGTCTGGCCCATAACTCTGCCTAGAAAGGCCCTACATGCCCCAAACTTGGTCTGGTCTGCTCATCAGAGTCCCCTCTACGGGCATGTTTTGGATTGGATTTTTTTTTAAATTGACCATAATTGTTCTCCCTTTTTGTCCGGCCCATAACTCTGCCTAGAAAGGCCCTACATGCCCCAAACTTGGTCTGGTCTGCTCATCAGAGTCCCCTCTACGGGCGTGTTTTGGATTGGATTTTAAGATTTTTGACCATATTTGTCTTCCCTTTTTGTCCGGCCCATAACTCTGCCTAGAAAGGCCCTACATGCCCCAAACTTGGTCTGGTCTGCTCATCAGAGGTCCCTCTACGGGCATGTTTTGGATTGGATTTTTTTTTTAAATGACCATATTTGTCTTCCCTTTTTGTCCGGCCCATAACTCTGCCTAGAAAGGCCCTACATGCCCCAAACTTGGTCTGGTCTGCTCATCAGAGTCCCCTCTATGGGCGTGTTTTGGATTGGATTTTAAGATTTTTTACCATATTTGTCTTCCCTTTTTGTCTGGCCCATAACTCTGCCTAGAAAGGCCCTACATGCCCCAAACTTGGTCTGGTCTGCTCATCAGAGTCCCCTCTTTGGGCGTGTTTTGGATTGGATTTTAAGATTTTTGACCATATTTGTCTTCCCTTTTTGTCCGGCCCATAACTCTGCCTAGAAAGGCCCTACATGCGCCAAACTTGGTCTGGTCTGCTCATCAGAGTCCCCTCTACAGGCGTGTTTTGGATTTTAAAATTGTTGACCATATTTGTCTTCCCTTTTTGTCTGGCCCATAACTCTGCCTAGAAAGGCCCTACATGCCCCAAACTTGGTCTGGTCTGCTCATCAGAGTCCCCTCTACGGGCATGTTTTGGATTGGATTAAAACAAAAATTGACCATATTTGTCTTCCCTTTTTGTCCGGCCCATAACTCTGCCTAGAAAGGCCCTACATGCCCCAAACTTGGTCTGGTCTGCTCATCAGAGTCCCCTCTACGGGCATGTTTTGGATTGGATTAAAACAAAAATTGACCATATTTGTCTTCCCTTTTTGTCCGGCCCATAACTCTGCCTAGAAAGGCCCTACATGCCCCAAACTTGGTCTGGTCTGCTCATCAGAGTCCCCTCTACGGGCGTGTTTTGGATTGGATTTTTTTGACCATATTTGTCTTCCCTTTTTGTCTGGCCCATAACTCTGCCTAGAAAGGCCCTACATGCCCCAAACTTGGTCTGGTCTGCTCATCAGAGTCCCCTCTACGGGCGTGTTTTGGATTGGATTTTTTTTTTAATTGACCATAATTGTTCTCCCTTTTTGTCCGGCCCATAACTCTGCCTAGAAAGGCCCTACATGCCCCAAACTTGGTCTGGTCTGCTCATCAGAGTCCCCTCTACAGGCGTGTTTTGGATTGGATTTTAGGATTTTTGACCATATTTGTCTTCCCTTTTTGTCTGGCCCATAACTCTGCCTAGAAAGGCCCTACATGCCCCAAACTTGGTCTGCTCATCAGAGTCCCCTCTTTGGGCGTGTTTTGGATTGGATTTTAAGATTTTTGACCATATTTGTCTTCCCTTTTTGTCCGGCCCATAACTCTGCCTAGAAAGGCCCTACATGCCCCAAACTTGGTCTGGTCTGCTCATCAGAGTCCCCTCTACAGGCGTGTTTTGGATTTTAAAATTTTTGACCATATTTGTCTGCCCTTTTTGTCTGGCCCATAACTCTGCCTAGAAAGGCCCTACATGCCCCAAACTTGGTCTGGTCTGCTCATCAGAGTCCCCTCTACGGGCATGTTTTGGATTGGATTTTTTTTTAAATTGACCATAATTGTTCTCCCTTTTTGTCCGGCCCATAACTCTGCCTAGAAAGGCCCTACATGCCCCAAACTTGGTCTGGTCTGCTCATCAGAGTCCCCTCTACGGGCGTGTTTTGGATTGGATTTTAAGATTTTTGACCATATTTGTCTTCCCTTTTTGTCCGGCCCATAACTCTGCCTAGAAAGGCCCTACATGCCCCAAACTTGGTCTGGTCTGCTCATCAGAGGTCCCTCTACGGGCATGTTTTGGATTGGATTTTTTTTTTAAATGACCATATTTGTCTTCCCTTTTTGTCCGGCCCATAACTCTGCCTAGAAAGGCCCTACATGCCCCAAACTTGGTCTGGTCTGCTCATCAGAGTCCCCTCTATGGGCGTGTTTTGGATTGGATTTTAAGATTTTTTACCATATTTGTCTTCCCTTTTTGTCTGGCCCATAACTCTGCCTAGAAAGGCCCTACATGCCCCAAACTTGGTCTGGTCTGCTCATCAGAGTCCCCTCTTTGGGCGTGTTTTGGATTGGATTTTAAGATTTTTGACCATATTTGTCTTCCCTTTTTGTCCGGCCCATAACTCTGCCTAGAAAGGCCCTACATGCCCCAAACTTGGTCTGGTCTGCTCATCAGAGTCCCCTCTACAGGCGTGTTTTGGATTGGATTTTAGGATTTTTGACCATATTTGTCTTCCCTTTTTGTCTGGCCCATAACTCTGCCTAGAAAGGCCCTACATGCCCCAAACTTGGTCTGCTCATCAGAGTCCCCTCTTTGGGCGTGTTTTGGATTGTATTTTAAGATTTTTGACCATATTTGTCTTCCCTTTTTGTCCGGCCCATAACTCTGCCTAGAAAGGCCCTACATGCCCCAAACTTGGTCTGGTCTGCTCATCAGAGTCCCCTCTACGGGCATGTTTTGGATTGGATTTGTTTTTTAAATTGACCATATTTGTCTTCCCTTTTTGTCCGGCCCATAACTCTGCCTAGAAAGGCCCTACATGCCCCAAACTTGGTCTGGTCTGCTCATCAGAGTCCCCTCTACGGGCGTGTTTTGGATTGGATTTAAAAAAAAAATTACCATATTTGACTTCCCTTTTTGTCCGGCCCATAACTCTGCCTAGAAAGGCCCTACATGCCCCAAACTTGGTCTGGTCTGCTCATCAGAGTCCCCTCTACGGGCGTGTTTTGGATTGGATTTTAAGATTTTTGACCATATTTGTCTTCCCTTTTTGTCCGGCCCATAACTCTGCCTAGAAAGGCCCTACATGCCCCAAACTTGGTCTGCTCATCAGAGTCCCCTCTACGGGCATGTTTTGGATTGGATTTTTTTTTAAATTGACCATATTTGTCTTCCCTTTTTGTCCGGCCCATAACTCTGCCTAGAAAGGCCCTACATGCCCCAAACTTGGTCTGGTCTGCTCATCAGAGTCCCCTCTACGGGCGTGTTTTGGATTGGATTTTGAGATTTTTCACCATATTTGTCTTCCCTTTTTGTCCGGCCCATAACTCTGCCTAGAAAGGCCCTACATGCCCCAAACTTGGTCTGGTCTGCTCATCAGAGGTCCCTCTACGGGCATGTTTTGGATTGGATTTTTTTTTTAAATGACCATATTTGTCTTCCCTTTTTGTCCGGCCCATAACTCTGCCTAGAAAGGCCCTACATGCCCCAAACTTGGTCTGGTCTGCTCATCAGAGTCCCCTCTACAGGCGTGTTTTGGATTGGATTTTAGGATTTTTGACCATATTTGTCTTCCCTTTTTGTCTGGCCCATAACTCTGCCTAGAAAGGCCCTACATGCCCCAAACTTGGTCTGCTCATCAGAGTCCCCTCTTTGGGCGTGTTTTGGATTGGATTTTAAGATTTTTTACCATATTTGTCTTCCCTTTTTGTCTGGCCCATAACTCTGCCTAGAAAGGCCCTACATGCCCCAAACTTGGTCTGGTCTGCTCATCAGAGTCCCCTCTATGGGCGTGTTTTGGATTGTATTTTAAGATTTTTTACCATATTTGTCTTCCCTTTTTGTCTGGCCCATAACTCTGCCTAGAAAGGCCCTACATGCCCCAAACTTGGTCTGGTCTGCTCATCAGAGTCCCCTCTTTGGGCGTGTTTTGGATTGTATTTTAAGATTTTTGACCATATTTGTCTTCCCTTTTTGTCCGGCCCATAACTCTGCCTAGAAAGGCCCTACATGCCCCAAACTTGGTCTGGTCTGCTCATCAGAGTCCCCTCTACGGGCATGTTTTGGATTGGATTTGTTTTTTAAATTGACCATATTTGTCTTCCCTTTTTGTCCGGCCCATAACTCTGCCTAGAAAGGCCCTACATGCCCCAAACTTGGTCTGGTCTGCTCATCAGAGTCCCCTCTACGGGCGTGTTTTGGATTGGATTAAAAAAAAAAATTACCATATTTGACTTCCCTTTTTGTCCGGCCCATAACTCTGCCTAGAAAGGCCCTACATGCCCCAAACTTGGTCTGGTCTGCTCATCAGAGTCCCCTCTACGGGCGTGTTTTGGATTGGATTTTAAGATTTTTGACCATATTTGTCTTCCCTTTTTGTCCGGCCCATAACTCTGCCTAGAAAGGCCCTACATGCCCCAAACTTGGTCTGCTCATCAGAGTCCCCTCTACGGGCATGTTTTGGATTGGATTTTTTTTTAAATTGACCATATTTGTCTTCCCTTTTTGTCCGGCCCATAACTCTGCCTAGAAAGGCCCTACATGCCCCAAACTTGGTCTGGTCTGCTCATCAGAGTCCCCTCTACGGGCGTGTTTTGGATTGGATTTTGAGATTTTTCACCATATTTGTCTTCCCTTTTTGTCCGGCCCATAACTCTGCCTAGAAAGGCCCTACATGCCCCAAACTTGGTCTGGTCTGCTCATCAGAGGTCCCTCTACGGGCATGTTTTGGATTGGATTTTTTTTTTAAATGACCATATTTGTCTTCCCTTTTTGTCCGGCCCATAACTCTGCCTAGAAAGGCCCTACATGCCCCAAACTTGGTCTGGTCTGCTCATCAGAGTCCCCTCTACAGGCGTGTTTTGGATTGGATTTTAGGATTTTTGACCATATTTGTCTTCCCTTTTTGTCTGGCCCATAACTCTGCCTAGAAAGGCCCTACATGCCCCAAACTTGGTCTGCTCATCAGAGTCCCCTCTTTGGGCGTGTTTTGGATTGGATTTTAAGATTTTTGACCATATTTGTCTTCCCTTTTTGTCCGGCCCATAACTCTGCCTAGAAAGGCCCTACATGCCCCAAACTTGGTCTGGTCTGCTCATCAGAGTCCCCTCTACAGGCATGTTTTGGATTTTAAAATTTTTGACCATATTTGTCTGCCCTTTTTGTCTGGCCCATAACTCTGCCTAGAAAGGCCCTACATGCCCCAAACTTGGTCTGGTCTGCTCACCAGAGTCCCCTCTACGGGCATGTTTTGGATTGGATTTTTTTTTAAATTGACCATAATTGTTCTCCCTTTTTGTCCGGCCCATAACTCTGCCTAGAAAGGCCCTACATGCCCCAAACTTGGTCTGGTCTGCTCATCAGAGTCCCCTCTACGGGCGTGTTTTGGATTGGATTTTAAGATTTTTGACCATATTTGTCTTCCCTTTTTGTCCGGCCCATAACTCTGCCTAGAAAGGCCCTACATGCCCCAAACTTGGTCTGGTCTGCTCATCAGAGGTCCCTCTACGGGCATGTTTTGGATTGGATTTTTTTTTTAAATGACCATATTTGTCTTCCCTTTTTGTCCGGCCCATAACTCTGCCTAGAAAGGCCCTACATGCCCCAAACTTGGTCTGGTCTGCTCATCAGAGTCCCCTCTACAGGCGTGTTTTGGATTGGATTTTAGGATTTTTGACCATATTTGTCTTCCCTTTTTGTCTGGCCCATAACTCTGCCTAGAAAGGCCCTACATGCCCCAAACTTGGTCTGCTCATCAGAGTCCCCTCTTTGGGCGTGTTTTGGATTGTATTTTAAGATTTTTGACCATATTTGTCTTCCCTTTTTGTCCGGCCCATAACTCTGCCTAGAAAGGCCCTACATGCCCCAAACTTGGTCTGGTCTGCTCATCAGAGTCCCCTCTACGGGCATGTTTTGGATTGGATTTGTTTTTTAAATTGACCATATTTGTCTTCCCTTTTTGTCCGGCCCATAACTCTGCCTAGAAAGGCCCTACATGCCCCAAACTTGGTCTGGTCTGCTCATCAGAGTCCCCTCTACGGGCGTGTTTTGGATTGGATTTAAAAAAAAAATTACCATATTTGACTTCCCTTTTTGTCCGGCCCATAACTCTGCCTAGAAAGGCCCTACATGCCCCAAACTTGGTCTGGTCTGCTCATCAGAGTCCCCTCTACGGGCGTGTTTTGGATTGGATTTTAAGATTTTTGACCATATTTGTCTTCCCTTTTTGTCCGGCCCATAACTCTGCCTAGAAAGGCCCTACATGCCCCAAACTTGGTCTGCTCATCAGAGTCCCCTCTACGGGCATGTTTTGGATTGGATTTTTTTTTAAATTGACCATATTTGTCTTCCCTTTTTGTCCGGCCCATAACTCTGCCTAGAAAGGCCCTACATGCCCCAAACTTGGTCTGGTCTGCTCATCAGAGTCCCCTCTACGGGCGTGTTTTGGATTGGATTTTGAGATTTTTCACCATATTTGTCTTCCCTTTTTGTCCGGCCCATAACTCTGCCTAGAAAGGCCCTACATGCCCCAAACTTGGTCTGGTCTGCTCATCAGAGGTCCCTCTACGGGCATGTTTTGGATTGGATTTTTTTTTTAAATGACCATATTTGTCTTCCCTTTTTGTCCGGCCCATAACTCTGCCTAGAAAGGCCCTACATGCCCCAAACTTGGTCTGGTCTGCTCATCAGAGTCCCCTCTTTGGGCGTGTTTTGGATTGGATTTTAAGATTTTTGACCATATTTGTCTTCCCTTTTTGTCCGGCCCATAACTCTGCCTAGAAAGGCCCTACATGCCCCAAACTTGGTCTGGTCTGCTCATCAGAGTCCCCTCTACAGGCGTGTTTTGGATTTTAAAATTTTTGACCATATTTGTCTGCCCTTTTTGTCTGGCCCATAACTCTGCCTAGAAAGGCCCTACATGCCCCAAACTTGGTCTGGTCTGCTCATCAGAGTCCCCTCTACGGGCATGTTTTGGATTGGATTTTTTTTTAAATTGACCATAATTGTTCTCCCTTTTTGTCCGGCCCATAACTCTGCCTAGAAAGGCCCTACATGCCCCAAACTTGGTCTGGTCTGCTCATCAGAGTCCCCTCTACGGGCGTGTTTTGGATTGGATTTTAAGATTTTTGACCATATTTGTCTTCCCTTTTTGTCCGGCCCATAACTCTGCCTAGAAAGGCCCTACATGCCCCAAACTTGGTCTGGTCTGCTCATCAGAGGTCCCTCTACGGGCATGTTTTGGATTGGATTTTTTTTTTAAATGACCATATTTGTCTTCCCTTTTTGTCCGGCCCATAACTCTGCCTAGAAAGGCCCTACATGCCCCAAACTTGGTCTGGTCTGCTCATCAGAGTCCCCTCTATGGGCGTGTTTTGGATTGGATTTTAAGATTTTTTACCATATTTGTCTTCCCTTTTTGTCTGGCCCATAACTCTGCCTAGAAAGGCCCTACATGCCCCAAACTTGGTCTGGTCTGCTCATCAGAGTCCCCTCTTTGGGCGTGTTTTGGATTGGATTTTAAGATTTTTGACCATATTTGTCTTCCCTTTTTGTCCGGCCCATAACTCTGCCTAGAAAGGCCCTACATGCCCCAAACTTGGTCTGGTCTGCTCATCAGAGTCCCCTCTACAGGCGTGTTTTGGATTGGATTTTAGGATTTTTGACCATATTTGTCTTCCCTTTTTGTCTGGCCCATAACTCTGCCTAGAAAGGCCCTACATGCCCCAAACTTGGTCTGCTCATCAGAGTCCCCTCTTTGGGCGTGTTTTGGATTGTATTTTAAGATTTTTGACCATATTTGTCTTCCCTTTTTGTCCGGCCCATAACTCTGCCTAGAAAGGCCCTACATGCCCCAAACTTGGTCTGGTCTGCTCATCAGAGTCCCCTCTACGGGCATGTTTTGGATTGGATTTGTTTTTTAAATTGACCATATTTGTCTTCCCTTTTTGTCCGGCCCATAACTCTGCCTAGAAAGGCCCTACATGCCCCAAACTTGGTCTGGTCTGCTCATCAGAGTCCCCTCTACGGGCGTGTTTTGGATTGGATTTAAAAAAAAAATTACCATATTTGACTTCCCTTTTTGTCCGGCCCATAACTCTGCCTAGAAAGGCCCTACATGCCCCAAACTTGGTCTGGTCTGCTCATCAGAGTCCCCTCTACGGGCGTGTTTTGGATTGGATTTTAAGATTTTTGACCATATTTGTCTTCCCTTTTTGTCCGGCCCATAACTCTGCCTAGAAAGGCCCTACATGCCCCAAACTTGGTCTGCTCATCAGAGTCCCCTCTACGGGCATGTTTTGGATTGGATTTTTTTTTAAATTGACCATATTTGTCTTCCCTTTTTGTCCGGCCCATAACTCTGCCTAGAAAGGCCCTACATGCCCCAAACTTGGTCTGGTCTGCTCATCAGAGTCCCCTCTACGGGCGTGTTTTGGATTGGATTTTGAGATTTTTCACCATATTTGTCTTCCCTTTTTGTCCGGCCCATAACTCTGCCTAGAAAGGCCCTACATGCCCCAAACTTGGTCTGGTCTGCTCATCAGAGGTCCCTCTACGGGCATGTTTTGGATTGGATTTTTTTTTTAAATGACCATATTTGTCTTCCCTTTTTGTCCGGCCCATAACTCTGCCTAGAAAGGCCCTACATGCCCCAAACTTGGTCTGGTCTGCTCATCAGAGTCCCCTCTACAGGCGTGTTTTGGATTGGATTTTAGGATTTTTGACCATATTTGTCTTCCCTTTTTGTCTGGCCCATAACTCTGCCTAGAAAGGCCCTACATGCCCCAAACTTGGTCTGCTCATCAGAGTCCCCTCTTTGGGCGTGTTTTGGATTGGATTTTAAGATTTTTTACCATATTTGTCTTCCCTTTTTGTCTGGCCCATAACTCTGCCTAGAAAGGCCCTACATGCCCCAAACTTGGTCTGGTCTGCTCATCAGAGTCCCCTCTATGGGCGTGTTTTGGATTGTATTTTAAGATTTTTTACCATATTTGTCTTCCCTTTTTGTCTGGCCCATAACTCTGCCTAGAAAGGCCCTACATGCCCCAAACTTGGTCTGGTCTGCTCATCAGAGTCCCCTCTTTGGGCGTGTTTTGGATTGTATTTTAAGATTTTTGACCATATTTGTCTTCCCTTTTTGTCCGGCCCATAACTCTGCCTAGAAAGGCCCTACATGCCCCAAACTTGGTCTGGTCTGCTCATCAGAGTCCCCTCTACGGGCATGTTTTGGATTGGATTTGTTTTTTAAATTGACCATATTTGTCTTCCCTTTTTGTCCGGCCCATAACTCTGCCTAGAAAGGCCCTACATGCCCCAAACTTGGTCTGGTCTGCTCATCAGAGTCCCCTCTACGGGCGTGTTTTGGATTGGATTTAAAAAAAAAATTACCATATTTGACTTCCCTTTTTGTCCGGCCCATAACTCTGCCTAGAAAGGCCCTACATGCCCCAAACTTGGTCTGGTCTGCTCATCAGAGTCCCCTCTACGGGCGTGTTTTGGATTGGATTTTAAGATTTTTGACCATATTTGTCTTCCCTTTTTGTCCGGCCCATAACTCTGCCTAGAAAGGCCCTACATGCCCCAAACTTGGTCTGCTCATCAGAGTCCCCTCTACGGGCATGTTTTGGATTGGATTTTTTTTTAAATTGACCATATTTGTCTTCCCTTTTTGTCCGGCCCATAACTCTGCCTAGAAAGGCCCTACATGCCCCAAACTTGGTCTGGTCTGCTCATCAGAGTCCCCTCTACGGGCGTGTTTTGGATTGGATTTTGAGATTTTTCACCATATTTGTCTTCCCTTTTTGTCCGGCCCATAACTCTGCCTAGAAAGGCCCTACATGCCCCAAACTTGGTCTGGTCTGCTCATCAGAGGTCCCTCTACGGGCATGTTTTGGATTGGATTTTTTTTTTAAATGACCATATTTGTCTTCCCTTTTTGTCCGGCCCATAACTCTGCCTAGAAAGGCCCTACATGCCCCAAACTTGGTCTGGTCTGCTCATCAGAGTCCCCTCTACAGGCGTGTTTTGGATTGGATTTTAGGATTTTTGACCATATTTGTCTTCCCTTTTTGTCTGGCCCATAACTCTGCCTAGAAAGGCCCTACATGCCCCAAACTTGGTCTGCTCATCAGAGTCCCCTCTTTGGGCGTGTTTTGGATTGGATTTTAAGATTTTTGACCATATTTGTCTTCCCTTTTTGTCCGGCCCATAACTCTGCCTAGAAAGGCCCTACATGCCCCAAACTTGGTCTGGTCTGCTCATCAGAGTCCCCTCTACAGGCATGTTTTGGATTTTAACATTTTTGACCATATTTGTCTGCCCTTTTTGTCTGGCCCATAACTCTGCCTAGAAAGGCCCTACATGCCCCAAACTTGGTCTGGTCTGCTCACCAGAGTCCCCTCTACGGGCATGTTTTGGATTGGATTTTTTTTTAAATTGACCATAATTGTTCTCCCTTTTTGTCCGGCCCATAACTCTGCCTAGAAAGGCCCTACATGCCCCAAACTTGGTCTGGTCTGCTCATCAGAGTCCCCTCTACGGGCGTGTTTTGGATTGGATTTTAAGATTTTTGACCATATTTGTCTTCCCTTTTTGTCCGGCCCATAACTCTGCCTAGAAAGGCCCTACATGCCCCAAACTTGGTCTGGTCTGCTCATCAGAGGTCCCTCTACGGGCATGTTTTGGATTGGATTTTTTTTTTAAATGACCATATTTGTCTTCCCTTTTTGTCCGGCCCATAACTCTGCCTAGAAAGGCCCTACATGCCCCAAACTTGGTCTGGTCTGCTCATCAGAGTCCCCTCTACAGGCGTGTTTTGGATTGGATTTTAGGATTTTTGACCATATTTGTCTTCCCTTTTTGTCTGGCCCATAACTCTGCCTAGAAAGGCCCTACATGCCCCAAACTTGGTCTGCTCATCAGAGTCCCCTCTTTGGGCGTGTTTTGGATTGGATTTTAAGATTTTTGACCATATTTGTCTTCCCTTTTTGTCCGGCCCATAACTCTGCCTAGAAAGGCCCTACATGCCCCAAACTTGGTCTGGTCTGCTCATCAGAGTCCCCTCTACGGGCATGTTTTGGATTGGATTTGTTTTTTAAATTGACCATATTTGTCTTCCCTTTTTGTCCGGCCCATAACTCTGCCTAGAAAGGCCCTACATGCCCCAAACTTGGTCTGGTCTGCTCATCAGAGTCCCCTCTACGGGCGTGTTTTGGATTGGATTAAAAAAAAAATTACCATATTTGACTTCCCTTTTTGTCCGGCCCATAACTCTGCCTAGAAAGGCCCTACATGCCCCAAACTTGGTCTGGTCTGCTCATCAGAGTCCCCTCTACGGGCGTGTTTTGGATTGGATTTTAAGATTTTTGACCATATTTGTCTTCCCTTTTTGTCCGGCCCATAACTCTGCCTAGAAAGGCCCTACATGCCCCAAACTTGGTCTGCTCATCAGAGTCCCCTCTACGGGCATGTTTTGGATTGGATTTTTTTTTAAATTGACCATATTTGTCTTCCCTTTTTGTCCGGCCCATAACTCTGCCTAGAAAGGCCCTACATGCCCCAAACTTGGTCTGGTCTGCTCATCAGAGTCCCCTCTACGGGCGTGTTTTGGATTGGATTTTGAGATTTTTCACCATATTTGTCTTCCCTTTTTGTCCGGCCCATAACTCTGCCTAGAAAGGCCCTACATGCCCCAAACTTGGTCTGGTCTGCTCATCAGAGGTCCCTCTACGGGCATGTTTTGGATTGGATTTTTTTTTTAAATGACCATATTTGTCTTCCCTTTTTGTCCGGCCCATAACTCTGCCTAGAAAGGCCCTACATGCCCCAAACTTGGTCTGGTCTGCTCATCAGAGTCCCCTCTACAGGCGTGTTTTGGATTGGATTTTAGGATTTTTGACCATATTTGTCTTCCCTTTTTGTCTGGCCCATAACTCTGCCTAGAAAGGCCCTACATGCCCCAAACTTGGTCTGCTCATCAGAGTCCCCTCTTTGGGCGTGTTTTGGATTGGATTTTAAGATTTTTGACCATATTTGTCTTCCCTTTTTGTCCGGCCCATAACTCTGCCTAGAAAGGCCCTACATGCCCCAAACTTGGTCTGGTCTGCTCATCAGAGTCCCCTCTACAGGCGTGTTTTGGATTTTAAAATTTTTGACCATATTTGTCTGCCCTTTTTGTCTGGCCCATAACTCTGCCTAGAAAGGCCCTACATGCCCCAAACTTGGTCTGGTCTGCTCATCAGAGTCCCCTCTACGGGCATGTTTTGGATTGGATTTTTTTTTAAATTGACCATAATTGTTCTCCCTTTTTGTCCGGCCCATAACTCTGCCTAGAAAGGCCCTACATGCCCCAAACTTGGTCTGGTCTGCTCATCAGAGTCCCCTCTACGGGCGTGTTTTGGATTGGATTTTAAGATTTTTGACCATATTTGTCTTCCCTTTTTGTCCGGCCCATAACTCTGCCTAGAAAGGCCCTACATGCCCCAAACTTGGTCTGGTCTGCTCATCAGAGGTCCCTCTACGGGCATGTTTTGGATTGGATTTTTTTTTTAAATGACCATATTTGTCTTCCCTTTTTGTCCGGCCCATAACTCTGCCTAGAAAGGCCCTACATGCCCCAAACTTGGTCTGGTCTGCTCATCAGAGTCCCCTCTATGGGCGTGTTTTGGATTGGATTTTAAGATTTTTTACCATATTTGTCTTCCCTTTTTGTCTGGCCCATAACTCTGCCTAGAAAGGCCCTACATGCCCCAAACTTGGTCTGGTCTGCTCATCAGAGTCCCCTCTTTGGGCGTGTTTTGGATTGGATTTTAAGATTTTTGACCATATTTGTCTTCCCTTTTTGTCCGGCCCATAACTCTGCCTAGAAAGGCCCTACATGCGCCAAACTTGGTCTGGTCTGCTCATCAGAGTCCCCTCTACAGGCGTGTTTTGGATTTTAAAATTGTTGACCATATTTGTCTTCCCTTTTTGTCTGGCCCATAACTCTGCCTAGAAAGGCCCTACATGCCCCAAACTTGGTCTGGTCTGCTCATCAGAGTCCCCTCTACGGGCATGTTTTGGATTGGATTAAAACAAAAATTGACCATATTTGTCTTCCCTTTTTGTCCGGCCCATAACTCTGCCTAGAAAGGCCCTACATGCCCCAAACTTGGTCTGGTCTGCTCATCAGAGTCCCCTCTACGGGCATGTTTTGGATTGGATTAAAACAAAAATTGACCATATTTGTCTTCCCTTTTTGTCCGGCCCATAACTCTGCCTAGAAAGGCCCTACATGCCCCAAACTTGGTCTGGTCTGCTCATCAGAGTCCCCTCTACGGGCGTGTTTTGGATTGGATTTTTTTGACCATATTTGTCTTCCCTTTTTGTCTGGCCCATAACTCTGCCTAGAAAGGCCCTACATGCCCCAAACTTGGTCTGGTCTGCTCATCAGAGTCCCCTCTACGGGCGTGTTTTGGATTGGATTTTTTTTTTAATTGACCATAATTGTTCTCCCTTTTTGTCCGGCCCATAACTCTGCCTAGAAAGGCCCTACATGCCCCAAACTTGGTCTGGTCTGCTCATCAGAGTCCCCTCTACAGGCGTGTTTTGGATTGGATTTTAGGATTTTTGACCATATTTGTCTTCCCTTTTTGTCTGGCCCATAACTCTGCCTAGAAAGGCCCTACATGCCCCAAACTTGGTCTGCTCATCAGAGTCCCCTCTTTGGGCGTGTTTTGGATTGGATTTTAAGATTTTTGACCATATTTGTCTTCCCTTTTTGTCCGGCCCATAACTCTGCCTAGAAAGGCCCTACATGCCCCAAACTTGGTCTGGTCTGCTCATCAGAGTCCCCTCTACAGGCGTGTTTTGGATTTTAAAATTTTTGACCATATTTGTCTGCCCTTTTTGTCTGGCCCATAACTCTGCCTAGAAAGGCCCTACATGCCCCAAACTTGGTCTGGTCTGCTCATCAGAGTCCCCTCTACGGGCATGTTTTGGATTGGATTTTTTTTTAAATTGACCATAATTGTTCTCCCTTTTTGTCCGGCCCATAACTCTGCCTAGAAAGGCCCTACATGCCCCAAACTTGGTCTGGTCTGCTCATCAGAGTCCCCTCTACGGGCGTGTTTTGGATTGGATTTTAAGATTTTTGACCATATTTGTCTTCCCTTTTTGTCCGGCCCATAACTCTGCCTAGAAAGGCCCTACATGCCCCAAACTTGGTCTGGTCTGCTCATCAGAGGTCCCTCTACGGGCATGTTTTGGATTGGATTTTTTTTTTAAATGACCATATTTGTCTTCCCTTTTTGTCCGGCCCATAACTCTGCCTAGAAAGGCCCTACATGCCCCAAACTTGGTCTGGTCTGCTCATCAGAGTCCCCTCTATGGGCGTGTTTTGGATTGGATTTTAAGATTTTTTACCATATTTGTCTTCCCTTTTTGTCTGGCCCATAACTCTGCCTAGAAAGGCCCTACATGCCCCAAACTTGGTCTGGTCTGCTCATCAGAGTCCCCTCTTTGGGCGTGTTTTGGATTGGATTTTAAGATTTTTGACCATATTTGTCTTCCCTTTTTGTCCGGCCCATAACTCTGCCTAGAAAGGCCCTACATGCGCCAAACTTGGTCTGGTCTGCTCATCAGAGTCCCCTCTACAGGCGTGTTTTGGATTTTAAAATTGTTGACCATATTTGTCTTCCCTTTTTGTCTGGCCCATAACTCTGCCTAGAAAGGCCCTACATGCCCCAAACTTGGTCTGGTCTGCTCATCAGAGTCCCCTCTACGGGCATGTTTTGGATTGGATTAAAACAAAAATTGACCATATTTGTCTTCCCTTTTTGTCCGGCCCATAACTCTGCCTAGAAAGGCCCTACATGCCCCAAACTTGGTCTGGTCTGCTCATCAGAGTCCCCTCTACGGGCATGTTTTGGATTGGATTAAAACAAAAATTGACCATATTTGTCTTCCCTTTTTGTCCGGCCCATAACTCTGCCTAGAAAGGCCCTACATGCCCCAAACTTGGTCTGGTCTGCTCATCAGAGTCCCCTCTACGGGCGTGTTTTGGATTGGATTTTTTTGACCATATTTGTCTTCCCTTTTTGTCTGGCCCATAACTCTGCCTAGAAAGGCCCTACATGCCCCAAACTTGGTCTGGTCTGCTCATCAGAGTCCCCTCTACGGGCGTGTTTTGGATTGGATTTTTTTTTTAATTGACCATAATTGTTCTCCCTTTTTGTCCGGCCCATAACTCTGCCTAGAAAGGCCCTACATGCCCCAAACTTGGTCTGGTCTGCTCATCAGAGTCCCCTCTACAGGCGTGTTTTGGATTGGATTTTAGGATTTTTGACCATATTTGTCTTCCCTTTTTGTCTGGCCCATAACTCTGCCTAGAAAGGCCCTACATGCCCCAAACTTGGTCTGCTCATCAGAGTCCCCTCTTTGGGCGTGTTTTGGATTGGATTTTAAGATTTTTGACCATATTTGTCTTCCCTTTTTGTCCGGCCCATAACTCTGCCTAGAAAGGCCCTACATGCCCCAAACTTGGTCTGGTCTGCTCATCAGAGTCCCCTCTACAGGCGTGTTTTGGATTTTAAAATTTTTGACCATATTTGTCTGCCCTTTTTGTCTGGCCCATAACTCTGCCTAGAAAGGCCCTACATGCCCCAAACTTGGTCTGGTCTGCTCATCAGAGTCCCCTCTACGGGCATGTTTTGGATTGGATTTTTTTTTAAATTGACCATAATTGTTCTCCCTTTTTGTCCGGCCCATAACTCTGCCTAGAAAGGCCCTACATGCCCCAAACTTGGTCTGGTCTGCTCATCAGAGTCCCCTCTACAGGCGTGTTTTGGATTGGATTTTAGGATTTTTGACCATATTTGTCTTCCCTTTTTGTCTGGCCCATAACTCTGCCTAGAAAGGCCCTACATGCCCCAAACTTGGTCTGCTCATCAGAGTCCCCTCTTTGGGCGTGTTTTGGATTGGATTTTAAGATTTTTGACCATATTTGTCTTCCCTTTTTGTCCGGCCCATAACTCTGCCTAGAAAGGCCCTACATGCCCCAAACTTGGTCTGGTCTGCTCATCAGAGTCCCCTCTACAGGCGTGTTTTGGATTTTAAAATTTTTGACCATATTTGTCTGCCCTTTTTGTCTGGCCCATAACTCTGCCTAGAAAGGCCCTACATGCCCCAAACTTGGTCTGGTCTGCTCATCAGAGTCCCCTCTACGGGCATGTTTTGGATTGGATTTTTTTTTAAATTGACCATAATTGTTCTCCCTTTTTGTCCGGCCCATAACTCTGCCTAGAAAGGCCCTACATGCCCCAAACTTGGTCTGGTCTGCTCATCAGAGTCCCCTCTACGGGCGTGTTTTGGATTGGATTTTAAGATTTTTGACCATATTTGTCTTCCCTTTTTGTCCGGCCCATAACTCTGCCTAGAAAGGCCCTACATGCCCCAAACTTGGTCTGGTCTGCTCATCAGAGGTCCCTCTACGGGCATGTTTTGGATTGGATTTTTTTTTTAAATGACCATATTTGTCTTCCCTTTTTGTCCGGCCCATAACTCTGCCTAGAAAGGCCCTACATGCCCTAAACTTGGTCTGGTCTGCTCATCAGAGTCCCCTCTATGGGCGTGTTTTGGATTGGATTTTAAGATTTTTTACCATATTTGTCTTCCCTTTTTGTCTGGCCCATAACTCTGCCTAGAAAGGCCCTACATGCCCCAAACTTGGTCTGGTCTGCTCATCAGAGTCCCCTCTTTGGGCGTGTTTTGGATTGGATTTTAAGATTTTTGACCATATTTGTCTTCCCTTTTTGTCCGGCCCATAACTCTGCCTAGAAAGGCCCTACATGCGCCAAACTTGGTCTGGTCTGCTCATCAGAGTCCCCTCTACAGGCGTGTTTTGGATTTTAAAATTGTTGACCATATTTGTCTTCCCTTTTTGTCTGGCCCATAACTCTGCCTAGAAAGGCCCTACATGCCCCAAACTTGGTCTGGTCTGCTCATCAGAGTCCCCTCTACGGGCATGTTTTGGATTGGATTAAAACAAAAATTGACCATATTTGTCTTCCCTTTTTGTCCGGCCCATAACTCTGCCTAGAAAGGCCCTACATGCCCCAAACTTGGTCTGGTCTGCTCATCAGAGTCCCCTCTACGGGCATGTTTTGGATTGGATTAAAACAAAAATTGACCATATTTGTCTTCCCTTTTTGTCCGGCCCATAACTCTGCCTAGAAAGGCCCTACATGCCCCAAACTTGGTCTGGTCTGCTCATCAGAGTCCCCTCTACGGGCGTGTTTTGGATTGGATTTTTTTGACCATATTTGTCTTCCCTTTTTGTCTGGCCCATAACTCTGCCTAGAAAGGCCCTACATGCCCCAAACTTGGTCTGGTCTGCTCATCAGAGTCCCCTCTACGGGCGTGTTTTGGATTGGATTTTTTTTTTAATTGACCATAATTGTTCTCCCTTTTTGTCCGGCCCATAACTCTGCCTAGACAGGCCCTACATGCCCCAAACTTGGTCTGGTCTGCTCATCAGAGTCCCCTCTACGGGAGTGTTTTGGATTGGATTTTAAGATTTTTGACCATATTTGTCTTCCCTTTTTGTCCGGCCCATAACTCTGCCTAGAAAGGCCCTACATGCCCCAAACTTGGTCTGGTCTGCTCATCAGAGTCCCCTCTACAGGCGTGTTTTGGATTGGATTTTAGGATTTTTGACCATATTTGTCTTCCCTTTTTGTCTGGCCCATAACTCTGCCTAGAAAGGCCCTACATGCCCCAAACTTGGTCTGCTCATCAGAGTCCCCTCTTTGGGCGTGTTTTGGATTGGATTTTAAGATTTTTGACCATATTTGTCTTCCCTTTTTGTCCGGCCCATAACTCTGCCTAGAAAGGCCCTACATGCCCCAAACTTGGTCTGGTCTGCTCATCAGAGTCCCCTCTACAGGCGTGTTTTGGATTTTAAAATTTTTGACCATATTTGTCTGCCCTTTTTGTCTGGCCCATAACTCTGCCTAGAAAGGCCCTACATGCCCCAAACTTGGTCTGGTCTGCTCATCAGAGTCCCCTCTACGGGCATGTTTTGGATTGGATTTTTTTTTAAATTGACCATAATTGTTCTCCCTTTTTGTCCGGCCCATAACTCTGCCTAGAAAGGCCCTACATGCCCCAAACTTGGTCTGGTCTGCTCATCAGAGTCCCCTCTACGGGCGTGTTTTGGATTGGATTTTAAGATTTTTGACCATATTTGTCTTCCCTTTTTGTCCGGCCCATAACTCTGCCTAGAAAGGCCCTACATGCCCCAAACTTGGTCTGGTCTGCTCATCAGAGGTCCCTCTACGGGCATGTTTTGGATTGGATTTTTTTTTTAAATGACCATATTTGTCTTCCCTTTTTGTCCGGCCCATAACTCTGCCTAGAAAGGCCCTACATGCCCCAAACTTGGTCTGGTCTGCTCATCAGAGTCCCCTCTATGGGCGTGTTTTGGATTGGATTTTAAGATTTTTTACCATATTTGTCTTCCCTTTTTGTCTGGCCCATAACTCTGCCTAGAAAGGCCCTACATGCCCCAAACTTGGTCTGGTCTGCTCATCAGAGTCCCCTCTTTGGGCGTGTTTTGGATTGGATTTTAAGATTTTTGACCATATTTGTCTTCCCTTTTTGTCCGGCCCATAACTCTGCCTAGAAAGGCCCTACATGCCCCAAACTTGGTCTGGTCTGCTCATCAGAGTCCCCTCTACAGGCGTGTTTTGGATTTTAAAATTGTTGACCATATTTGTCTTCCCTTTTTGTCTGGCCCATAACTCTGCCTAGAAAGGCCCTACATGCCCCAAACTTGGTCTGGTCTGCTCATCAGAGTCCCCTCTACGGGCATGTTTTGGATTGGATTAAAACAAAAATTGACCATATTTGTCTTCCCTTTTTGTCCGGCCCATAACTCTGCCTAGAAAGGCCCTACATGCCCCAAACTTGGTCTGGTCTGCTCATCAGAGTCCCCTCTACGGGCATGTTTTGGATTGGATTAAAACAAAAATTGACCATATTTGTCTTCCCTTTTTGTCCGGCCCATAACTCTGCCTAGAAAGGCCCTACATGCCCCAAACTTGGTCTGGTCTGCTCATCAGAGTCCCCTCTACAGGCGTGTTTTGGATTTTAAAATTTTTGACCATATTTGGCTTCCCTTTTTGTCTGGCCCATAACTCTGCCTAGAAAGGCCCTACATGCCCCAAACTTGGTCTGGTCTGCTCATCAGAGTCCCCTCTACGGGCGTGTTTTGGATTGGATTTTTTTTTTAATTGACCATAATTGTTCTCCCTTTTCGTCCGGCCCATAACTCTGCCTAGAAAGGCCCTACATGCCCCAAACTTGGTCTGGTCTGCTCATCAGAGTCCCCTCTACGGGAGTGTTTTGGATTGGATTTTAAGATTTTTGACCATATTTGTCTTCCCTTTTTGTCCGGCCCATAACTCTGCCTAGAAAGGCCCTACATGCCCCAAACTTGGTCTGGTCTGCTCATCAGAGTCCCCTCTACGGGCATGTTTTGGATTGGATTAAAACAAAAATTGACCATATTTGTCTTCCCTTTTTGTCCGGCCCATAACTCTGCCTAGAAAGGCCCTACATGCCCCAAACTTGGTCTGGTCTGCTCATCAGAGTCCCCTCTACAGGCGTGTTTTGGATTTTAAGATTTTTGACCATATTTGTCTTCCCTTTTTGTCCGGCCCATAACTCTGCCTAGAAAGGCCCTACATGCCCCAAACTTGGTCTGGTCTGCTCATCAGAGTCCCCTCTACAGGAGTGTTTTGGATTGGATTTTAAGATTTTTGACCATATTTGTCTTCCCTTTTTGTCCGGCCCATAACTCTGCCTAGAAAGGCCCTACATGCCCCAAACTTGGTCTGGTCTGCTCATCAGAGGTCCCTCTACGGGCATGTTTTGGATTGGATTTTTTTTTTAAATGACCATATTTGTCTTCCCTTTTTGTCCGGCCCATAACTCTGCCTAGAAAGGCCCTACATGCCCCAAACTTGGTCTGGTCTGCTCATCAGAGTCCCCTCTATGGGCGTGTTTTGGATTGGATTTTAAGATTTTTGACCATATTTGTCTTCCCTTTTTGTCTGGCCCATAACTCTGCCTAGAAAGGCCCTACATGCCCCAAACTTGGTCTGGTCTGCTCATCAGAGTCCCCTCTTTGGGCGTGTTTTGGATTGGATTTTAAGATTTTTGACCATATTTGTCTTCCCTTTTTGTCCGGCCCATAACTCTGCCTAGAAAGGCCCTACATGCCCCAAACTTGGTCTGGTCTGCTCATCAGAGGTCCCTCTACGGGCATGTTTTGGATTGGATTTTTTTTTTAAATGACCATATTTGTCTTCCCTTTTTGTCCGGCCCATAACTCTGCCTAGAAAGGCCCTACATGCCCCAAACTTGGTCTGGTCTGCTCATCAGAGTCCCCTCTATGGGCGTGTTTTGGATTGGATTTTAAGATTTTTTACCATATTTGTCTTCCCTTTTTGTCTGGCCCATAACTCTGCCTAGAAAGGCCCTACATGCCCCAAACTTGGTCTGGTCTGCTCATCAGAGTCCCCTCTTTGGGCGTGTTTTGGATTGGATTTTAAGATTTTTGACCATATTTGTCTTCCCTTTTTGTCCGGCCCATAACTCTGCCTAGAAAGGCCCTACATGCCCCAAACTTGGTCTGGTCTGCTCATCAGAGTCCCCTCTACAGGCGTGTTTTGGATTTTAAAATTGTTGACCATATTTGTCTTCCCTTTTTGTCTGGCCCATAACTCTGCCTAGAAAGGCCCTACATGCCCCAAACTTGGTCTGGTCTGCTCATCAGAGTCCCCTCTACGGGCATGTTTTGGATTGGATTAAAACAAAAATTGACCATATTTGTCTTCCCTTTTTGTCCGGACCATAACTCTGCCTAGAAAGGCCCTACATGCCCCAAACTTGGTCTGGTCTGCTCATCAGAGTCCCCTCTACGGGCATGTTTTGGATTGGATTAAAACAAAAATTGACCATATTTGTCTTCCCTTTTTGTCCGGCCCATAACTCTGCCTAGAAAGGCCCTACATGCCCCAAACTTGGTCTGGTCTGCTCATCAGAGTCCCCTCTACGGGCATGTTTTGGATTGGATTAAAACAAAAATTGACCATATTTGTCTTCCCTTTTTGTCCGGCCCATAACTCTGCCTAGAAAGGCCCTACATGCCCCAAACTTGGTCTGGTCTGCTCATCAGAGTCCCCTCTACGGGAGTGTTTTGGATTGGATTTTAAGATTTTTGACCATATTTGTCTTCCCTTTTTGTCCGGCCCATAACTCTGCCTAGAAAGGCCCTACATGCCCCAAACTTGGTCTGGTCTGCTCATCAGAGGTCCCTCTACGGGCATGTTTTGGATTGGATTTTTTTTTTAAATGACCATATTTGTCTTCCCTTTTTGTCTGGCCCATAACTCTGCCTAGAAAGGCCCTACATGCCCCAAACTTGGTCTGGTCTGCTCATCAGAGTCCCCTCTACAGGCGTGTTTTGGATTGGATTTTAAGATTTTTGACCATATTTGTCTTCCCTTTTTGTCCGGCCCATAACTCTGCCTAGAAAGGCCCTACATGCCCCAAACTTGGTCTGGTCTGCTCATCAGAGTCCCCTCTACGGGCATGTTTTGGATTGGATTAAAACAAAAATTGACCATATTTGTCTTCCCTTTTTGTCCGGCCCATAACTCTGCCTAGAAAGGCCCTACATGCCCCAAACTTGGTCTGGTCTGCTCATCAGAGTCCCCTCTACAGGCGTGTTTTGGATTTTAAGATTTTTGACCATATTTGTCTTCCCTTTTTGTCCGGCCCATAACTCTGCCTAGAAAGGCCCTACATGCCCCAAACTTGGTCTGGTCTGCTCATCAGAGTCCCCTCTACAGGCGTGTTTTGGATTTTAAAATTGTTGACCATATTTGTCTTCCCTTTTTGTCTGGCCCATAACTCTGCCTAGAAAGGCCCTACATGCCCCAAACTTGGTCTGGTCTGCTCATCAGAGGTCCCTCTACGGGCATGTTTTGGATTGGATTTTTTTTTTAAATGACCATATTTGTCTTCCCTTTTTGTCCGGCCCATAACTCTGCCTAGAAAGGCCCTACATGCCCCAAACTTGGTCTGGTCTGCTCATCAGAGTCCCCTCTATGGGCGTGTTTTGGATTGGATTTTAAGATTTTTTACCATATTTGTCTTCCCTTTTTGTCTGGCCCATAACTCTGCCTAGAAAGGCCCTACATGCCCCAAACTTGGTCTGGTCTGCTCATCAGAGTCCCCTCTTTGGGCGTGTTTTGGATTGGATTTTAAGATTTTTGACCATATTTGTCTTCCCTTTTTGTCCGGCCCATAACTCTGCCTAGAAAGGCCCTACATGCCCCAAACTTGGTCTGGTCTGCTCATCAGAGTCCCCTCTACAGGCGTGTTTTGGATTTTAAAATTGTTGACCATATTTGTCTTCCCTTTTTGTCTGGCCCATAACTCTGCCTAGAAAGGCCCTACATGCCCCAAACTTGGTCTGGTCTGCTCATCAGAGTCCCCTCTACGGGCATGTTTTGGATTGGATTAAAACAAAAATTGACCATATTTGTCTTCCCTTTTTGTCCGGCCCATAACTCTGCCTAGAAAGGCCCTACATGCCCCAAACTTGGTCTGGTCTGCTCATCAGAGTCCCCTCTACGGGCATGTTTTGGATTGGATTAAAACAAAAATTGACCATATTTGTCTTCCCTTTTTGTCCGGCCCATAACTCTGCCTAGAAAGGCCCTACATGCCCCAAACTTGGTCTGGTCTGCTCATCAGAGTCCCCTCTACAGGCGTGTTTTGGATTTTAAAATTTTTGACCATATTTGTCTTCCCTTTTTGTCTGGCCCATAACTCTGCCTAGAAAGGCCCTACATGCCCCAAACTTGGTCTGGTCTGCTCATCAGAGTCCCCTCTACGGGCATGTTTTGGATTGGATTAAAACAAAAATTGACCATATTTGTCTTCCCTTTTTGTCCGGCCCATAACTCTGCCTAGAAAGGCCCTACATGCCCCAAACTTGGTCTGGTCTGCTCATCAGAGTCCCCTCTACAGGCGTGTTTTGGATTTTAACATTTTTGACCATATTTGTCTTCCCTTTTTGTCTGGCCCATAACTCTGCCTAGAAAGGCCCTACATGCCCCAAACTTGGTCTGGTCTGCTCATCAGAGTCCCCTCTACGGGCGTGTTTTGGATTGGATTTTTTGTTTAATTGACCATAATTGTTCTCCCTTTTTGTCCGGCCCATAACTCTGCCTAGAAAGGCCCTACATGCCCCAAACTTGGTCTGGTCTGCTCATCAGAGTCCCCTCTACGGGCGTGTTTTGGATTGGATTTTAAGATTTTTGACCATATTTGTCTTCCCTTTTTGTCCGGCCCATAACTCTGCCTAGAAAGGCCCTACATGCCCCAAACTTGGTCTGGTCTGCTCATCAGAGGTCCCTCTACGGGCATGTTTTGGATTGGATTTTTTTTTTAAATGACCATATTTGTCTTCCCTTTTTGTCCGGCCCATAACTCTGCCTAGAAAGGCCCTACATGCCCCAAACTTGGTCTGGTCTGCTCATCAGAGTCCCCTCTACAGGCGTGTTTTGGATTGGATTTTAGGATTTTTGACCATATTTGTCTTCCCTTTTTGTCTGGCCCATAACTCTGCCTAGAAAGGCCCTACATGCCCCAAACTTGGTCTGGTCTGCTCATCAGAGTCCCCTCTACAGGCGTGTTTTGGATTGGATTTTAGACCATATTTGTCTTCCCTTTTTGTCCGGCCCATAACTCTGCCTAGAAAGGCCCTACATGCCCCAAACTTGGTCTGGTCTGCTCATCAGAGTCCCCTCTACGGGCGTGTTTTGGATTGGATTTGTTTTTTAAATTGACCATATTTGTCTTCCCTTTTTGTCCGGCCCATAACTCTGCCTAGAAAGGCCCTACATGCCCCAAACTTGGTCTGGTCTGCTCATCAGAGTCCCCTCTACAGGCGTGTTTTGGATTTTAAAATTGTTGACCATATTTGTCTTCCCTTTTTGTCTGGCCCATAACTCTGCCTAGAAAGGCCCTACATGCCCCAAACTTGGTCTGGTCTGCTCATCAGAGTCCCCTCTACGGGCATGTTTTGGATTGGATTAAAACAAAAATTGACCATATTTGTCTTCCCTTTTTGTCCGGCCCATAACTCTGCCTAGAAAGGCCCTACATGCCCCAAACTTGGTCTGGTCTGCTCATCAGAGTCCCCTCTACGGGCATGTTTTGGATTGGATTAAAACAAAAATTGACCATATTTGTCTTCCCTTTTTGTCCGGCCCATAACTCTGCCTAGAAAGGCCCTACATGCCCCAAACTTGGTCTGGTCTGCTCATCAGAGTCCCCTCTACAGGCGTGTTTTGGATTTTAAAATTTTTGACCATATTTGGCTTCCCTTTTTGTCTGGCCCATAACTCTGCCTAGAAAGGCCCTACATGCCCCAAACTTGGTCTGGTCTGCTCATCAGAGTCCCCTCTACGGGCGTGTTTTGGATTGGATTTTTTTTTTTATTGACCATAATTGTTCTCCCTTTTCGTCCGGCCCATAACTCTGCCTAGAAAGGCCCTACATGCCCCAAACTTGGTCTGGTCTGCTCATCAGAGTCCCCTCTACGGGAGTGTTTTGGATTGGATTTTAAGATTTTTGACCATATTTGTCTTCCCTTTTTGTCCGGCCCATAACTCTGCCTAGAAAGGCCCTACATGCCCCAAACTTGGTCTGGTCTGCTCATCAGAGTCCCCTCTACGGGCATGTTTTGGATTGGATTAAAACAAAAATTGACCATATTTGTCTTCCCTTTTTGTCCGGCCCATAACTCTGCCTAGAAAGGCCCTACATGCCCCAAACTTGGTCTGGTCTGCTCATCAGAGTCCCCTCTACAGGCGTGTTTTGGATTTTAAGATTTTTGACCATATTTGTCTTCCCTTTTTGTCCGGCCCATAACTCTGCCTAGAAAGGCCCTACATGCCCCAAACTTGGTCTGGTCTGCTCATCAGAGTCCCCTCTACAGGAGTGTTTTGGATTGGATTTTAAGATTTTTGACCATATTTGTCTTCCCTTTTTGTCCGGCCCATAACTCTGCCTAGAAAGGCCCTACATGCCCCAAACTTGGTCTGGTCTGCTCATCAGAGGTCCCTCTACGGGCATGTTTTGGATTGGATTTTTTTTTTAAATGACCATATTTGTCTTCCCTTTTTGTCCGGCCCATAACTCTGCCTAGAAAGGCCCTACATGCCCCAAACTTGGTCTGGTCTGCTCATCAGAGTCCCCTCTATGGGCGTGTTTTGGATTGGATTTTAAGATTTTTGACCATATTTGTCTTCCCTTTTTGTCTGGCCCATAACTCTGCCTAGAAAGGCCCTACATGCCCCAAACTTGGTCTGGTCTGCTCATCAGAGTCCCCTCTTTGGGCGTGTTTTGGATTGGATTTTAAGATTTTTGACCATATTTGTCTTCCCTTTTTGTCCGGCCCATAACTCTGCCTAGAAAGGCCCTACATGCCCCAAACTTGGTCTGGTCTGCTCATCAGAGGTCCCTCTACGGGCATGTTTTGGATTGGATTTTTTTTTTAAATGACCATATTTGTCTTCCCTTTTTGTCCGGCCCATAACTCTGCCTAGAAAGGCCCTACATGCCCCAAACTTGGTCTGGTCTGCTCATCAGAGTCCCCTCTATGGGCGTGTTTTGGATTGGATTTTAAGATTTTTTACCATATTTGTCTTCCCTTTTTGTCTGGCCCATAACTCTGCCTAGAAAGGCCCTACATGCCCCAAACTTGGTCTGGTCTGCTCATCAGAGTCCCCTCTTTGGGCGTGTTTTGGATTGGATTTTAAGATTTTTGACCATATTTGTCTTCCCTTTTTGTCCGGCCCATAACTCTGCCTAGAAAGGCCCTACATGCCCCAAACTTGGTCTGGTCTGCTCATCAGAGTCCCCTCTACAGGCGTGTTTTGGATTTTAAAATTGTTGACCATATTTGTCTTCCCTTTTTGTCTGGCCCATAACTCTGCCTAGAAAGGCCCTACATGCCCCAAACTTGGTCTGGTCTGCTCATCAGAGTCCCCTCTACGGGCATGTTTTGGATTGGATTAAAACAAAAATTGACCATATTTGTCTTCCCTTTTTGTCCGGACCATAACTCTGCCTAGAAAGGCCCTACATGCCCCAAACTTGGTCTGGTCTGCTCATCAGAGTCCCCTCTACGGGCATGTTTTGGATTGGATTAAAACAAAAATTGACCATATTTGTCTTCCCTTTTTGTCCGGCCCATAACTCTGCCTAGAAAGGCCCTACATGCCCCAAACTTGGTCTGGTCTGCTCATCAGAGTCCCCTCTACGGGAGTGTTTTGGATTGGATTTTAAGATTTTTGACCATATTTGTCTTCCCTTTTTGTCCGGCCCATAACTCTGCCTAGAAAGGCCCTACATGCCCCAAACTTGGTCTGGTCTGCTCATCAGAGGTCCCTCTACGGGCATGTTTTGGATTGGATTTTTTTTTTAAATGACCATATTTGTCTTCCCTTTTTGTCTGGCCCATAACTCTGCCTAGAAAGGCCCTACATGCCCCAAACTTGGTCTGGTCTGCTCATCAGAGTCCCCTCTACAGGCGTGTTTTGGATTGGATTTTAAGATTTTTGACCATATTTGTCTTCCCTTTTTGTCCGGCCCATAACTCTGCCTAGAAAGGCCCTACATGCCCCAAACTTGGTCTGGTCTGCTCATCAGAGTCCCCTCTACGGGCATGTTTTGGATTGGATTAAAACAAAAATTGACCATATTTGTCTTCCCTTTTTGTCCGGCCCATAACTCTGCCTAGAAAGGCCCTACATGCCCCAAACTTGGTCTGGTCTGCTCATCAGAGTCCCCTCTACAGGCGTGTTTTGGATTTTAAGATTTTTGACCATATTTGTCTTCCCTTTTTGTCCGGCCCATAACTCTGCCTAGAAAGGCCCTACATGCCCCAAACTTGGTCTGGTCTGCTCATCAGAGTCCCCTCTACAGGCGTGTTTTGGATTTTAAAATTGTTGACCATATTTGTCTTCCCTTTTTGTCTGGCCCATAACTCTGCCTAGAAAGGCCCTACATGCCCCAAACTTGGTCTGGTCTGCTCATCAGAGGTCCCTCTACGGGCATGTTTTGGATTGGATTTTTTTTTTAAATGACCATATTTGTCTTCCCTTTTTGTCCGGCCCATAACTCTGCCTAGAAAGGCCCTACATGCCCCAAACTTGGTCTGGTCTGCTCATCAGAGTCCCCTCTATGGGCGTGTTTTGGATTGGATTTTAAGATTTTTTACCATATTTGTCTTCCCTTTTTGTCTGGCCCATAACTCTGCCTAGAAAGGCCCTACATGCCCCAAACTTGGTCTGGTCTGCTCATCAGAGTCCCCTCTTTGGGCGTGTTTTGGATTGGATTTTAAGATTTTTGACCATATTTGTCTTCCCTTTTTGTCCGGCCCATAACTCTGCCTAGAAAGGCCCTACATGCCCCAAACTTGGTCTGGTCTGCTCATCAGAGTCCCCTCTACAGGCGTGTTTTGGATTTTAAAATTGTTGACCATATTTGTCTTCCCTTTTTGTCTGGCCCATAACTCTGCCTAGAAAGGCCCTACATGCCCCAAACTTGGTCTGGTCTGCTCATCAGAGTCCCCTCTACGGGCATGTTTTGGATTGGATTAAAACAAAAATTGACCATATTTGTCTTCCCTTTTTGTCCGGCCCATAACTCTGCCTAGAAAGGCCCTACATGCCCCAAACTTGGTCTGGTCTGCTCATCAGAGTCCCCTCTACGGGCATGTTTTGGATTGGATTAAAACAAAAATTGACCATATTTGTCTTCCCTTTTTGTCCGGCCCATAACTCTGCCTAGAAAGGCCCTACATGCCCCAAACTTGGTCTGGTCTGCTCATCAGAGTCCCCTCTACAGGCGTGTTTTGGATTTTAAAATTTTTGACCATATTTGTCTTCCCTTTTTGTCTGGCCCATAACTCTGCCTAGAAAGGCCCTACATGCCCCAAACTTGGTCTGGTCTGCTCATCAGAGTCCCCTCTACGGGCATGTTTTGGATTGGATTAAAACAAAAATTGACCATATTTGTCTTCCCTTTTTGTCCGGCCCATAACTCTGCCTAGAAAGGCCCTACATGCCCCAAACTTGGTCTGGTCTGCTCATCAGAGTCCCCTCTACAGGCGTGTTTTGGATTTTAACATTTTTGACCATATTTGTCTTCCCTTTTTGTCTGGCCCATAACTCTGCCTAGAAAGGCCCTACATGCCCCAAACTTGGTCTGGTCTGCTCATCAGAGTCCCCTCTACGGGCGTGTTTTGGATTGGATTTTTTGTTTAATTGACCATAATTGTTCTCCCTTTTTGTCCGGCCCATAACTCTGCCTAGAAAGGCCCTACATGCCCCAAACTTGGTCTGGTCTGCTCATCAGAGTCCCCTCTACGGGCGTGTTTTGGATTGGATTTTAAGATTTTTGACCATATTTGTCTTCCCTTTTTGTCCGGCCCATAACTCTGCCTAGAAAGGCCCTACATGCCCCAAACTTGGTCTGGTCTGCTCATCAGAGGTCCCTCTACGGGCATGTTTTGGATTGGATTTTTTTTTTAAATGACCATATTTGTCTTCCCTTTTTGTCCGGCCCATAACTCTGCCTAGAAAGGCCCTACATGCCCCAAACTTGGTCTGGTCTGCTCATCAGAGTCCCCTCTACAGGCGTGTTTTGGATTGGATTTTAGGATTTTTGACCATATTTGTCTTCCCTTTTTGTCTGGCCCATAACTCTGCCTAGAAAGGCCCTACATGCCCCAAACTTGGTCTGGTCTGCTCATCAGAGTCCCCTCTACAGGCGTGTTTTGGATTGGATTTTAGACCATATTTGTCTTCCCTTTTTGTCCGGCCCATAACTCTGCCTAGAAAGGCCCTACATGCCCCAAACTTGGTCTGGTCTGCTCATCAGAGTCCCCTCTACGGGCGTGTTTTGGATTGGATTTGTTTTTTAAATTGACCATATTTGTCTTCCCTTTTTGTCCGGCCCATAACTCTGCCTAGAAAGGCCCTACATGCCCCAAACTTGGTCTGGTCTGCTCATCAGAGTCCCCTCTACGGGCGTGTTTTGGATTGGATTTTAAGATTTTTGACCATATTTGTCTTCCCTTTTTGTCCGGCCCATAACTCTGCCTAGAAAGGCCCTACATGCCCCAAACTTGGTCTGGTCTGCTCATCAGAGGTCCCTCTACGGGCATGTTTTGGATTGGATTTTTTTTTTAAATGACCATATTTGTCTTCCCTTTTTGTCCGGCCCATAACTCTGCCTAGAAAGGCCCTACATGCCCCAAACTTGGTCTGGTCTGCTCATCAGAGTCCCCTCTACGGGCATGTTTTGGATTGGATTTTTTTTTAAATTGACCATATTTGTCTTCCCTTTTTGTCCGGCCCATTACTCTGCCTAGAAAGGCCCTACATGCCCCAAACTTGGTCTGGTCTGCTCATCAGAGTCCCCTCTACGGGCGTGTTTTGGATTGGATTTAAATAAAAAATTACCATATTTGACTTCCCTTTTTGTCCGGCCCATAACTCTGCCTAGAAAGGCCCTACATGCCCCAAACTTGGTCTGGTCTGCTCATCAGAGTCCCCTCTACGGGCGTGTTTTGGATTGGATTTTAAGATTTTTGACCATATTTGTCTTCCCTTTTTGTCCGGCCCATAACTCTGCCTAGAAAGGCCCTACATGCCCCAAACTTGGTCTGCTCATCAGAGTCCCCTCTACGGGCATGTTTTGGATTGGATTTTTTTTTTTATTGACCATATTTGTCTTCCCTTTTTGTCCGGCCCATAACTCTGCCTAGAAAGGCCCTACATGCCCCAAACTTGGTCTGGTCTGCTCATCAGAGTCCCCTCTACGGGCGTGTTTTGGATTGGATTTTGAGATTTTTGACCATATTTGTCTTCCCTTTTTGTCCGGCCCATAACTCTGCCTAGAAAGGCCCTACATGCCCCAAACTTGGTCTGGTCTTCTCTTCAGAGTCCCCTCTACGGGCATGTTTTGGATTGGATTAAAACAAAAATTGACCATATTTGTCTTCCCTTTCTGTCCGGCCCATAACTCTGCCTAGAAAGGCCCTACATGCCCCAAACTTGGTCTGGTCTGCTCATCAGAGTCCCCTCTACGGGCATGTTTTGGATTGGATTTTTTTTTTAATTGACCATATTTGTCTTCCCTTTTTGTCCGGCCCATAACTCTGCCTAGAAAGGCCCTACATGCCCCAAACTTGGTCTGGTCTGCTCATCAGAGTCCCCTCTACGGGCGTGTTTTGGATTGGATTTTAAGATTTGTTTACCATATTTGCCTTCCCTTTTTGTCCGGCCCATAACTCTGCCTAGAAAGGCCCTACATGCCCCAAACTTGGTCTGGTCTGCTCATCAGAGTCCCCTCTACGGGCGTGTTTTGGATTGGATTTAAATAAAAAATTACCATATTTGACTTCCCTTTTTGTCCGGCCCATAACTCTGCCTAGAAAGGCCCTACATGCCCCAAACTTGGTCTGGTCTGCTCATCAGAGTCCCCTCTACGGGCGTGTTTTGGATTGGATTTTAAGATTTTTGACCATATTTGTCTTCCCTTTTTGTCCGGCCCATAACTCTGCCTAGAAAGGCCCTACATGCCCCAAACTTGGTCTGCTCATCAGAGTCCCCTCTACGGGCATGTTTTGGATTGGATTATTTTTTTTTTTGACCATATTTGTCTTCCCTTTTTGTCCGGCCCATAACTCTGCCTAGAAAGGCCCTACATGCCCCAAACTTGGTCTGGTCTGCTCATCAGAGTCCCCTCTACGGGCGTGTTTTGGATTGGATTTTGAGATTTTTGACCATATTTGTCTTCCCTTTTTGTCCGGCCCATAACTCTGCCTAGAAAGGCCCTACATGCCCCAAACTTGGTCTGGTCTTCTCATCAGAGTCCCCTCTACGGGCATGTTTTGGATTGGATTAAAACAAAAATTGACCATATTTGTCTTCCCTTTTTGTCCGGCCCATAACTCTGCCTAGAAAGGCCCTACATGCCCCAAACTTGGTCTGGTCTGCTCATCAGAGTCCCCTCTACGGGCATGTTTTGGATTGGATTTTTTTTTTAATTGACCATATTTGTCTTCCCTTTTTGTCCGGCCCATAACTCTGCCTAGAAAGGCCCTACATGCCCCAAACTTGGTCTGGTCTGCTCATCAGAGTCCCCTCTACGGGCGTGTTTTGGATTGGATTTTAAGATTTGTTTACCATATTTGCCTTCCCTTTTTGTCCGGCCCATAACTCTGCCTAGAAAGGCCCTACATGCCCCAAACTTGGTCTGGTCTGCTCATCAGAGTCCCCTCTACAGGGGTGTTTTGGATTGGATTTTAAGATTTTTGACCATATTTGTCTTCCCTTTTTGTCTGGCCCATAACTCTGCCTAGAAAGGCCCTACATGCCCCAAACTTGGTCTGGTCTGCTCATCAGAGTCCCCTCTACGGGCATGTTTTGGATTGGATTTGTTTTTTAAATTGACCATATTTGTCTTCCCTTTTTGTCCGGCCCATAACTCTGCCTAGAAAGGCCCTACATGCCCCAAACTTGGTCTGGTCTGCTCATCAGAGTCCCCTCTACGGGCGTGTTTTGGATTGGATTTAAATAAAAAATTACCATATTTGACTTCCCTTTTTGTCCGGCCCATAACTCTGCCTAGAAAGGCCCTACATGCCCCAAACTTGGTCTGGTCTGCTCATCAGAGTCCCCTCTACGGGCGTGTTTTGGATTGGATTTTAAGATTTTTGACCATATTTGTCTTCCCTTTTTGTCCGGCCCATAACTCTGCCTAGAAAGGCCCTACATGCCCCAAACTTGGTCTGCTCATCAGAGTCCCCTCTACGGGCATGTTTTGGATTGGATTTTAAGATTTGTTTACCATATTTGCCTTCCCTTTTTGTCCGGCCCATAACTCTGCCTAGAAAGGCCCTACATGCCCCAAACTTGGTCTGGTCTGCTCATCAGAGTCCCCTCTACAGGGGTGTTTTGGATTGGATTTTAAGATTTTTGACCATATTTGTCTTCCCTTTTTGTCTGGCCCATAACTCTGCCTAGAAAGGCCCTACATGCCCCAAACTTGGTCTGGTCTGCTCATCAGAGTCCCCTCTACGGGCATGTTTTGGATTGGATTTGTTTTTTAAATTGACCATATTTGTCTTCCCTTTTTGTCCGGCCCATAACTCTGCCTAGAAAGGCCCTACATGCCCCAAACTTGGTCTGGTCTGCTCATCAGAGTCCCCTCTACGGGCGTGTTTTGGATTGGATTTAAATAAAAAATTACCATATTTGACTTCCCTTTTTGTCCGGCCCATAACTCTGCCTAGAAAGGCCCTACATGCCCCAAACTTGGTCTGGTCTGCTCATCAGAGTCCCCTCTACGGGCGTGTTTTGGATTGGATTTTAAGATTTTTGACCATATTTGTCTTCCCTTTTTGTCCGGCCCATAACTCTGCCTAGAAAGGCCCTACATGCCCCAAACTTGGTCTGCTCATCAGAGTCCCCTCTACGGGCATGTTTTGGATTGGATTTTTTTTTAAATTGACCATATTTGTCTTCCCTTTTTGTCCGGCCCATAACTCTGCCTAGAAAGGCCCTACATGCCCCAAACTTGGTCTGGTCTGCTCATCAGAGTCCCCTCTACGGGCGTGTTTTGGATTGGATTTTTAGATTTTTGACCATATTTGTCTTCCCTTTTTGTCCGGCCCATAACTCTACCTAGAAATTCCCTACATGCCCCAAACTTGGTCTGGTCTGCTCATCAGAGTCCCCTCTATGGGCGTGTTTTGGATTGGATTTTGAGATTTTTGACCATATTTGTCTTCCCTTTTTGTCCGGCCCATAACTCATACAACATACAAAAGGCCATCTGCTCATCAGAGCCCCCTCTACAGGCGTGTTTTGGATTTGATTTACAGAGAAGTTCCATTAATAAAAGTAATATTTACCGGCAAAGAACAGCCTGTAATGTAATATTACAGATATATCTTGTAAATTTGGTACAGGAAAATTACAATTATTTTACGGTTAATTCGTGTTAATATTTTTTTTGTCTTTTTACTGTAATTTAATGGGTTTAATCTGGTGTCCCAGCTGCCAGATTGTTCCTGTTTTTTTACTAGTTTATTTTTTACAGTGTACGCTTCGAAACTAGCCTGATCCGGGGGAAGGCTAACTGTCAGGCCTAGCCCATGTTGCTGTTTAATCAGACGTTACTGTAATACTGACCCAATGGGAAAACGATGATTTACCACAAACATTCTCATTTTCTCATTCTCCCTCAGTAGGCTACATTTATAGAAAATCAACTTAAATACATAGGCTACAACATTTAGCCTAATGCATTAAACAATGATGAACAATGATTTAATAAACACCACAGCCTATGTTAAACATATGGCTATATGCTAGTTTGTGATTTCAAATGTTTAGGCATGCATAGGCCTATATCTGAGTATAATTAACATAGCTACATACTTGTTAACAGTAGCCTACAATAGCAAAACAAACCTAAATCTATACATCTATCCTCCATTTTCCCAACACAAAAACCATGTTAAAAAGTTATGCTACTGGATAATGTATTGATTAATAGTAGGCTATTTATTGAAAACAATGTAAAAAAAGTCAATTTAGATGTGTTTAGAGGGTGTCTGTTTTTTTTAAGGGTTATAAGGTCTATAAAAAAAGGACCTCGACCTACGTAGCCTATCGTTTATGTCAATCATGGCGTGTCATTTTATTTTGATGAAGTGGTGGATGAGATGAGGGAGCTGTCATAGTACACGGCTTAAAGGGAACGTTCTTTCTGGAAGAAGTCATGTGGCCGTGTGCATTGCTTTTTGCCGTGATGGATTGTATGATCCATGTTTTACCTGTCAGGCTGCTTAAGAATAGGGTGCACGCACAATTAGCTTGACTACTTAAATCAGACTTGAATTAGTAGGATTGCGTGAGCTGGCCTTTATGGAACCGCTTTAGCACCGCTTGACTTGTTAAGCTAATTCAAGTCAGGTTTGGGACTTTAAGTCCAGCTTTTTTAAGCGGCCTTTATGGAACAGGCCTCAGGAAGCTGAAGGACTCCACAGTGTTGACTGGGGAGTCGCACATGGCTAAGTGGGATTAGAGTGTCTAGTGATAGGGCTGAGTGCATTAGAGTGTCTGGAGGTTTGTGTGACTTTTATTCTGAGCATTGTTTGTTTTACTAATGTTTTCTGTGCCAAGCCTAAAGCCTGTCTGGTGTGCTGTCTGTGTAGTGAAAACATCAATGGGTTTATTTATCCAAGCATCTTTACCAAGACAAGATCACAGAGAAATTAGGCTCAACTGTTGGTATGCCTTCATAACATAGATCATTATCAATTGTTGACAAACAGTTTGGCTTAAGTATCAACTAACTAATAAACATTTATGTAATTATCATTAAAAAGTTTGGAAATCGATTAAATTATTTATATTAAGTGTTACCAAACGATATGTAAATTATTATAAATGTAAATGTAATACTTTTCTTCTATCTTAAGGTAACCAAAGTATTCTACTGTCAAATAATACCTTTAAAGAAAATGTTCAGTTAACAGGGAAATGCTTTGCACTGAGGTATTTTATTCAGAACTCAGTTTTGGAGAGTATGTTGCTATGTGCAGTTAGTTAAACAGAGATGTAACACTGTAACAACAAAACCAAATCTTGAGGGTGAGTAACAACTTTAAATATATTCAAATTAATTTCCTAATAACAATGTTGACAGCAATTTCCAATGAAGTGGAGGTACTTTCCTTTCTCACTGCCTTATCTGTGCTGGCCATTCACTGAAAGATTTCCAAAAGAAGGGAAGGGGAACATCAACGTCCATCTTTTTGCTGCTCACTCTGACATACGGAGCTGTGTTCTGTGTTGCATGCCTTGTTAGGTCAATCATTCCATGGATCATCCCAAACAACTGAGATTGGAAGACACCAATGAAGTAATTAAGGTCATTATTGACACGGTCCAATGTCATGCCATTATAGACTTCCTGTACTTTCAGTTTGGCAAAATCTTTATACTCGGCTGCACTTTTCCTAGCTTTTTCCAGTTGATACTCTGTAGAGTGCAGAGTGTTGCGAATTTCTGCAGAGATGCTGTCGATGTGAGACACAAACTCCCGATTTTCAGCCCTGAAAGAGGCAATAACCTCCTCTGTCTTTTGAATGCATAGCTGTAAGAAATCAGTTACTTTCTGGAAGAGCCTCTCTAAGCTCATGTTGTCCCTGAGATCCTGAATGGCACCCATTGAATAGCTGACTTTTTCCAGTATCAACTTTCCATTAACAAATAAATTGAAGCCGGGGACCTTAAACTCAGTATCTCCAATTCCACTTCTAGTGGTTTCAGTTAGAGTTTCCATGAGGTTTGATAACCTTTGGCCAGCCCTGTCAGTGGCTGTAGATAAAGATTGACTGACACTCTGGTAGATTTCCTGTCCAGAAAGTTTCTCATCAAATCCAGGAAGACTGAATTTAGTTTCACTCAGAAACTTACTCACGGCATCCAACATAATTTTGATGTTCTGCTCACAGTGTTGTAGAACGTGCTTAGCTCTCATGAGAAAATGGTCTCTAAAATCTTCAATTTTTACAGTGGGTATGTTGTCAATAGTCTTCATGTACATATCTCTACTCTGGTCACTGAATTGATCACTGAGCTGTTGGATTGAAATCTTTACTGTATCAAAAGTCATTGGGACTTCATGATAAGCTCTCTCTATGACATTAGAGATGGAGTTCTTCAGCTTCATGAAAGCTCGGTTGACATCATAACCAAAGTGAGCTGTGTGATACTTGTTCATGAATTTGAGCAGTGCCTCAGTCACGGCAGGAATCCTCTCTTTAGACCCTTCAATCATTTGATGTAGGCCATCCAGGTTCCAAGCGGTCTGAAGGCTCAACTTCTCAGAGTTTCTTAGAGTGGCTTTGACACTCAGAATATCAGTATCCTTGTCAGGTGTAGACTGAAAAAAAAGCAATAAGTTAGAGGGGATCAATTCTTGCATTGGCAGAAATAATGCACTGACATATAAAAGTATGTTATCAGCCAAAAATGTATACAGTCTATAAATCCAAATGAACCCTATAATATTTTCTAACATTTAATTTGTATGTAGCTTGTTTTGGCCCTTCAGCCAACAGGTGGCACATGGGAGCATGAAGTAGCATGAGGCCAACTATAAGTGCTGCGGTTCTCCAACCCTCTTGGAGTCAGCTGTAGCATGGCTGAAGTGACATTGTTCTAACCAACTAGTGTCATTGCATAGCCAATATCTGTTATATCTGTAAGATAAGGTATAGGCTAGAAAGACTTTGTGTAGGCTGGTTTGTTATAAGGAAATAGTTGATGGATGTTACTTCTGCCACACCAGCCTGTCATCAAACCAGCCTGTCATCACACCAGCCTGTCATCACACCAGCCTGTCATCACACCAGCCTGTCATCACACCAGCCTGCTGCCACACCAGCCTGTCATCACACCAGCCTGCCGTCACACCAGCCTGTCATCACACCAGCCTGTCATCACACCAGCCTGTCATCAAACCAGCCTGCCATCACACCAGCCTGTCATCACACCAGCCTGTCATCACACCAGCCTGTCATCACACCAGCGTGTCATCAAACCAGCCTGTCATCACACCAGTCTGTCATCACACCAGCCTGTCATCACACCAGCCTGTCATCACACCAGCCTGTCATCACACCAGCCTGTCATCACACCAGCCTGCTGCCACACCAGCCTGTCATCACACCAGCCTGTCATCACACCAGCCTGCTGCCACACCAGCCTGTCATCACACCAGCCTGCCATCACACCAGCCTGTCATCACACCAGCCTGTCATCACACCAGCCTGCTGCCACACCAGCCTGCCATCACACCAGCCTGTCATCACACCAGCCTGTCATCACACCAGCCTGTCATCACACCAGCCTGTCATCACACCAGCCTGCTGCCACACCAGCCTGTCATCACACCAGCCTGTCATCACACCAGCCTGCCATCACACCAGCCTGTCATCACACCAGCCTGTCATCACACCAGCGTGTCATCAAACCAGCCTGTCATCACACCAGTCTGTCATCACACCAGCCTGTCATCACACCAGCCTGTCATCACACCAGCCTGCTGCCACACCAGCCTGTCATCACACCAGCCTGCTGCCACACCAGCCTGCCATCACACCAGCCTGTCATCACACCAGCCTGTCATCACACCAGCCTGTCATCACACCAGCCTGTCATCACACCAGCCTGTCATCACACCAGCCTGCTGCCACACCAGCCTGCCATCACACCAGCCTGCTATCAAACCAGCCTGTTATCACACCAGCCTGTTATCACACAAGCCTGTTATCACAGCAGCTTGCTATCATACCAGCCTGTTTTCCCCACTTCTTTACTTACTGTTAGCATGGTGATGTAATTTACAGCACCACCACTTCTAATCATGGAAATATACAGGATGTATTGTGCTGCATTTATATTACATACCAGATAACGGCTGAATATTTTTCCATACACCTGTGATGGTGATCTCCGCTGAAAAAGGAATCCAAGGAAGCCAGATGATGGTGAAGACACGGAGGCAGTGATGCCATCCTTGCGAGATGCATAGCGGAAGTTGACATCAACAAAGGTGGGACTAGTAAGGTCTATTTCCAGAGTATGACGGGAGACACTGAAAGAAAAGAAAAAGCCCTGGGCTAGTATATTTAACAAATCATTGACTGCCAATATGATTTACAGAAATACAATTTCTAATTTGAGATATTGTTGTAGTTGTTTTGTACAAAATGTTTTCTGATATTTAGTTTTAGATGATGTTGTTGAATAGTTGTATCATCATAATTATGTAATACTTCTCGTTAAACTACAGACAGTTCATTGGAACTAACCACTAAAATACGGTTTGAACTGTGGACTTGTTTGTCACCTGCAATACAGTACTTGCTACATGCACTATTTGTATGTTGCTTTGGATAAAGAGTCTGCTAAATTAGTAAAAATTTAACATATGATAATCTTAACCCTTGTGCTGCCTTTGGGTCATTGTGAACCTTCAGGTCATTGTGACCCATCGTCGTGTTGCAACAACTTTAGCTTATTCAAAAATAAAGTGAAGCATTTTCTTTTAACCGTCGCGCGTCTCAGACCCCCCACAGCACGAAGGTTAAAAGAAAATGCTTCCCTTTATTTTTTATTACAATCATGACCCATTCCCTTAAATGGCCAAGTCTCATGAAAATGTTTCCATGCAGTGGAAATACTTACACAACATCAGGAGAAGTTTGGCGTTTCATCCTGAAAGGCAATGAGGAAGTGAACAGTTCTATTAACCCTTGATTTCACTCCACTAAACATGAAAACTCACACTGCTGAGTAATATGCAGATGAGACCACCCCAGATTCACATTTCAGTTATGTCTTGTTTTATGGGACTTATTTTATGGTGTCACTTCTTAATGTCAATTCAAAACAATCTCTCCCTTATGAAGACTAAATTGTTGTGATTGAAACAAGTGATCTTGTACGCATGGGTACAGCATCTATCGCACCATGCCTCAGCCTCTGACACATCAATCAATCTCTAGATCTGAACATTTTGCAATGAAACTAACTGGAAAAATTATGAAGCAAATAACACTTATCAAATTATAGGTTATTAAATGCACAAAGTACAAATTAAATAAATTAACATAGCATGTCATGCAGTGGAGCAAATTGAAAACATTTTATACCTTAAGTTTTGTGCAAAAACATGCTGCCAGTCAACGTTTACATCACTGTGAATCAAGTTGCACTTTCCATTTAGACTGATCACTCCATTCTCAAACTCAAGGGTTGTTGTGGCTGCAGGTACAGATGGAGAATATAATATTCTTAAAAATTACATTATTGAATGAAGCTGAAATAGATCAAAATAACAAAAGACTATTGTTATTTGAGAATATTAATTCTTACCATCCAGATCGTACTCCACAAAAATCATAGTGGAGGTGCAGGTGGACTTTAGTGAGGTGACGAGGCTGGAATCCTTCTTTTCCAGCTTTGCAGTTGACGTAATATTGTAAATTGGGGAGGAAACCTTTACAGTAGTGGAGAGGGTGCCAAAGGCAGGGATAAAAACACTCACAGGCAGGTTTAGAGTGATTTCAGGGATTTCCATGTTTTGCTCAGGGATGGTAATAGTTGGTATTTCAAAGTTGGAAATGTAATTTGTTATATCATCCAGGTGGATTATACGCTCCCCAATGGTCAAGGATTTAGGAAAGGTGAGAGAGGAGATGATAATTTCATACTGTGGTATCTTCATTGACAGAAAAGACATTTTGTTTTGAAGATACTCTGTGTTAATATCAAAACTGGGGACCTCCATTTTTAGCAGATAAGGGAGCATGATGTCGAAGGCTGTGGTGGTTATTACTTTAGGTATTTCTAAATTCTTCAAATCAATTGTAAAGGCTGCCACATGGAGAGTAGTGAAGGGTACATCAAAAGGTGGAAAAGAGATGACTGGTGGTACAGGGACTTGATCAGGCAAATCAACATTTTCAAATCGCATGTCAATCTTCCTAATGATCTGTGGTATTTCTTTAATCCAAGTAGGAACAGAAAATGTATATTCTGAAATACTAAAGATGACTCCATTTTCAAATAATTTTGCTGGTAAGTCAAACGTTAATCCATCCATGTTCTTTGCATAAACTACAGATGATGACACATTAAGGAACTGCAGTTTATCTATGCTGGTAGCCTGATCAAACTTGAGTATGTCCCAGACCGTCTTCTGGTAGACAGGGATCTTAACAGACTTCAGAAAAGCCAAGTGCGCTTCCAAAGAGCCAGTCGCTTCCAGACGCACCTCAGCCTCATCATTTGTCAGCTGTAACTCACAAGCATGAATCACTGAAATGATCTGTTCCTTGCTGCTCCAGCTGAAGGTTTGCTTGTCTGAGGTGATGGCAAGGTCAATGTGTTGAATGATTACAGCATCCCCAAAACTGCATGGCTGGGTGAAGTCTATTTCCACTTGTGCTGTTAAGGTAGTTAACGGTACAAAATCTAGGGTTGCTTTAACAAAGTGTTTTCCTTTTGAGCTTAAAGGTCCAATGTTTGCATTGTTATTGCTGGTGTAATTGTATGTTGCATACACACGTCGTAGAGATGCCTCAAGAGCAAGATTTTCATTTACATCCAAAGACAAAATGTTTTCAGTTTTGTGATCAATGTTTGACCTTAGATCCGTCTTCACTGTTGTTCGCAGGCCATTTGTATTGAGGTACAAGTTACCGTCATTGTCTATTCGTCCAGCAACATTGCAACTCTCCATCACTGTTATATCAATCATTCCTTTGGTGGTGGTTTCCAATGAGAAGTAAGATGACAATCCCTCCAATGCCAAGTTCTGCTCAATGATCCCCTTGCCTATAGCCTCGATTACTGGAATGTTAAACATGTATTTCAGTTTAATCTTGGAGGCTGCATTAGGTTTGGCCTTGGTGTTCCCAAATAGTTCCTGATTTAATTCCAGAGTCATGAATGGCAAATTAACTTTTGCAACATTTGCCATAGAAGCTTCAATGCCCCGCCTTGAGAGGCTGATAGTGCAGTCATGGCTTCCCTCCATGTTCTTATGCTCCAAGGTCACAGCAGAAGCCAGTTTTATACCCCTCTTTTTTGTCAGACTGGTGGTTCCACTAATCTTCCCATTCAAAATGTCAAATACAGACGTTGAGGTTGCTCCAAATTTGGCCACAGTGTCAGACTGATTGTAAAGGCCTGCATTAGTGGTCATGGTGATCACAGTTGATTTGAATGAGAAATCATAGGTAATGTTGCCCATGGCTGGAAGCATGATATTGTTTTTAATGGCAGGTAGTGTGAAAGTGGGAAGAGTCAACTCACTCAGTGTCTCAGGAACGTGGAGGACAGGCAGCTCCAGAGATGGCAACACTAAAGTATAGGATGGCACAGAAAATCCCATTGTTGGAACCTTAAAGCTTGGGGTACTAACCTCCTTGGGGATGACAAAGCTAAATGCAGGTAACTCTGCCCTGAAAGCAGATACCTCAATATTCAGCATGGGGATTTTGTAACCAGGGACAGTGAAGATTCTAGGAGGATTCTTGGCGGTGGAAATCTTGTATTTATCTAACTGTTTCTTGGCTTTGTTGTAAGAATTTGTAAGAAGGTCTACTAATTTATCTCGACCTAATTCAAAGTGTGCCCGAAGAACATCTGCATTTCCATGAAGTGCATTGTAGATAGGTTCCAGATCAAAATAAATAGCATGCATGTCTGGATTCTTCTGATACTGAAGCTTGAGGTTCATGTCAAATGACTGCCGTGGAGTGGTTAGCAGAATCTTCAGACCAGCATGTTCCCAAAGAGACATATCTTTAATTGCAGGTGTTTGTATTTCAAGATAAGGCATTGTCATCTCTGGAATGGTGAGGGGAACAGTCAAAAACTCCAAATTTGCTTCCCCATTCATTGTTGCATGGATGGTTATGTCTTCAGGATTGTTGCCCAGGCTGAAGTTGTGATTGTACTTATATTGATTAAATCGAGCAAGACCAGTCCAGCAGACACGCTGCACCTCAGAATTAAGAATTACCCCATAATCCTGTTGGAGATCAACCTTTCCAGTAAGTTTCAAGGGGAAGATGGTCTTTGAATGTACTTTGTTTCTGTAATCCAGGACAATCTCAAAAGGCTTCACCAAAAGTTCCAAAGAGTTGGAAAGATTTCCACTTATTCTTCCAATGATCTCTGCATTGTTGGAGGCAGTCAGTGCAATTTTCAAATCCCCTACATGAACCTCTCCATTTAAAATCATGACGCTGCTTTTGATAAAAGGAAGCTCTGTCTCAGCTCTTCCTTCAACAGTAATATGGCTGAAGATGACAGATTCTGCAGTCACAGTTTGCTTCATGTTAACAGCCTTGCTCTTAGTTTCTCCACCAAAAATGAACTTTGCTGTGCCAAAATTTATATTGAACTCAATATCACTTTTGTGCGTGCCCTCATCAGAGTAATCCTGAAAGGACCACTTCCCACTTCCTATGTTTCCAACAGTCACAGAAATAGTTCCCGACTCGAGACTGGCAGCTGCAGTTTGAGTCATGGTGACTTGGCTTGAGATGTCATTAGTTGGGATATTCAAATTGTGGTTATAGGTAGTGTCCATGGATGCAGATATTCCACTCTTCAAGGAAAATCCAAAGTTAGTGACTGCATCTGCTGCATACATATTCGTAGTGGCTTTAGCAGTGGTCTTTGCTGATGCCTCTGCTGATGGGCCACTGAGAGTTAATGATCCCTCATGATCAACAGTGAAGGTCATATGTGTAGCTTTAACACTTTCAGTGAACACCAATTTTTTCATCCTTGGAGCTTCAAGACGAGCAGTGGCATCCAAAGAGTAGTCAAGGAACTCAATGGTTGATTTGGCCTGAGAGGTGAGAGTAGCTGTGAACTGTGGGGTTTTTGGTGTAAGTGTTGAGTTCTCTAGACCTGCTGCTGTCACAAGAGTGTAATGAGGAGAGTTTATTCTTAGTTCACCATAGAGCTTGCCGAAAGCTGGTATTTGAACTTCACTGGGGACCTCTGGCAACTTGATTTCTGAAATTGGAAGCATTGTGATTTCAAAGTTTTCAAGATTCAATTTAGGAATATTTATTGCTGGAAACCTTATCTCTGATAAAGTTATTTCTGGGAATGTTAAGTCTGGGAGGCTAGGCATGTACAATGCTTTTAGGTCTCCAAATATTTGATCAGGTTCTGGGATTGAGATATCAATTTCTCTGATGCGATCAATTAGTGCAATTATCTTTGCTTTGATTTCATACAAATCTATAGTAAAGGCTGGGACAGTGTAAGTACCGACAATTGTGAACTCAGGGATTGAAATGTCAGCAGGGATATTAATATCCTGCAGTTTATTCAGGTTAACTTCAAAGGTGGGTATGACAAGGTCAGTAATGGGAATAACAAAAGATGGAATCTCAATCTTTGCTGACTTTAGTGCATTGAAGACACCATCAACTGCCTGACTGATCTGGTTCACAATCTCTTGGTATTTGTCCAGTTTGCGGATCTGTTCAATTACTTTGTTAAACTGGACAGAAATGTAAGCAATCATATTGCTGTAGGATTCACTTGCCCTTCCAAGATAGATATACATTTCCTTTCGGATGTCCATGTCAATGACTCTCTGCCTCATATCTTCAAGGATTTCCTCTGCCTTCATCTTTATATCATTGTAGGCTGTTGTGTCAATTAAATCCATCATCATTTTGACAATTTCTGCTATTTTAGTATTTTTCAGTTGTTCCAAGTAATTGAAGATAGATCCCTGGATCTCTCTGACAAACTCTCTGGATGCCTCTATCTTTTGTGCAATTTCATACTCTTTGATCTGCTCATTTACATAGTTTGTTATGTCAATTATTTTCTGGTTTGCATCATCAACAAACACATTGTAGTCAAATGATTTAATGGCCTTAATTAATAAGGAGATGTGTTCATTTAGCCTATCAATGCTTTGCTTGAAGTCAATTGCGTTCAATTGTTGTATGAAACTATCCAGGAACTCCATAAACTTGTCATAGAATTCTTCTACGTAAATAGTTTTAAAATTATCAACCAGTGTTTGCAATGTCTGTTCAATTCTGAATTCTTGAATAAGCACTACAACTTGTTGCAAGAGTGCCCCTATTTTCTCATCAACATCATACCTAAGAAGTAGATCTCTGACATAAAAATAAACAGCATTGATTTTTTGCTCTATTGCATATTCTTCAATCCAGTTGACAATAACATCTTTAGCGGACTCTAGAACTCTAGTCACCTGCTCAGATGAAATTTGAAAGTTAAGATGCTCAATATATTTAGAAAAATTAATTGAGAGAATATAATCCTTCAGGTCCTGTAAAAACATGGTGACATCAAAGGTGTCAATAACTTGTTTTAATCCGTCCAGTTTCTCTTGAAGCTTGGCTAAAATTCTAAATTTAGCATCAAGATCCTGAAACCAGGCTACACTGCTATCTTGGAGCTTGCTGACATCCATTTGTCTGATTATATCTTCAGCTGCATCAATTGCTCTGACAATAGTCTGTCTGAACTCATACCTGTCATCAAAGGACCTAAGTTCATCTCCAATCTGAGAGAGGACATTTGAAAGGGTGGTAGATAAATCACCATTGTCAATGTATTCCTTAACAGAAGCTATTATATTGGTTATTTGGCTTGCAACATTAATCAAAGTTTGTTCAAGGTTTATCCTTAGATTTTCCACAGAGTTCTCTAAATCATCCAGTGTTAAGGCATACTCTTGTGTCAGATAATTAAGTGTATTTTTAATCTCTTTTACCTTGCTTTCCAAGTCAATCTCTTCCATGAAGTCACTTACTTGGTGAGGCAGTTGGTTTAAATTGGACCTAAATTCATGTATTAATTGGTCAATGTTTAAACTTTTGATATATTGGTTCATGGATTCCAGGGCATTTATAATGGTTGTTTTAAACTGATCAAATGCAACAGGAAGGCTTTTGATAAAAGGAAGCTCAATTATATGTGAGTCACTGTTCTTATCATACTTCAAGAAGCCAGATATACTGAATTCTGCATTCTCTTTCTCAGACCTTCTATCTCTACCTTCTCTGGTTTTGCTGAAAAAGTCTGTGGACATCAACCCAGAAAATTCTAGACCAAGTTTCTTAGGATTGTTGTAAGTGTTAATGTCTTGGTTGTAAGCATGGTTGTTAAGCTTGGATTTAGTCTTCCAGGTCAATGATTGTTCACTGGGTGTAACAACACTATCACACTTGTTATCCAGGTGTGTATCATATTTACTTCTTTCCAGTAGGTGTGAGGTTGAGGCCCTGCAATGATGTGAGTATGCTAGCGCCAGGGGCTCCGCTTTAACAAGTAACTTGCTATAGAGCTGCCCAGTGTGCTCCCCATAAAGATTCATCTCACTGTCACTGTTAATGATGGCATCAATGGTGAGGCTGAATGGCACTGCCAAGGTGCGAATAGTGCTGTCAAAACGAAGGGATTTGGAATCGATGCGTGCCTCACAGTTAGACTTAGACGCAAGTCCTGCAAACTCAAGTTCACAGTTCTGCCGATATTGTGCATCCATTAGATTTCCAGTTGTGCTGCACTTCAGTGTGCCAGTGAGGTCTGCATAGTGGATTTCATAAGTGTGTCTGAGCTCCTGGTCCTCTCCGTAAGCTCCTCTGAAACTTCCTGACAGGTCCATCTTGTACAGCTCAACTTTGACTTGGCCCTCATTGTTTAGAGTGACATCAAACAGCTTGAGATCATTTTTCATGTTCATGGAGGTGACAAAAGGCTTCATGTCAAGCATGATATTATGTTTGTAGGCAGCATCCTCACAGATATAGTTGTCCACCTTCGAGCGGAGAGCTAGGGTCCAAAGTGTAAGAGTCAAAGTATGGGTGTTCTCAGTTTTCATTGTCTTCAAAGATCCCATCATATTGTTAGAGAACTTTAAAGCATGCCTGTCCAGCTTAAGATCCACAGTGTTTCGTATGCTTGCATCAGCAGCATTGCCTTTCAAGACGCTGTTTAAGGAAGCGGCAGCAGTTGAAACAGAACCCTCTATGGTGAACTCTCCTCTGCTTTCCTCAGCCATTCCTTTAGACGAGAACGACAGTGAGAGTCCGTTGCTATCCAAGCCCCCATCAAAGATGCTCTCAAATGTTACGGGACTGCACTGCAAGCTGGTGGTGCCACTGGTGACCATGCCATTTCTGTTAGCTGTTGCAGAGGCCTTGTGCAATCCACGGCCACCTGTGAAGGTAAGGGAGCCTTCAGAATTGACTTCAAGCCCATTGTAATTCAGTGTTCCGGTAATAAGAGAGTAAGCACGATTTGTTGCATCATCAGCTTGTGACTCAACTCTTAGAATGGCTACTTCACTGGACAGACCAAGCTCAACTTTGTGACTAAATGCTTTGTCGAAGGCAGTTGAAGCAGCATCACATTTAAGAGTTAGTTGCGCATTTTTGTATTTTAGCTCTGCCACATGCTTTAATGCATCATTCTGCACATTTGTTTTAGACAATATGGACAACTCTGAATTTGAGTACACTCCTTGGATTATGTTGTGAGCCTGGATCAATGGTGAGTACACACGCAGGTTTGACTCTCCTCTTCCTTCTCTTTCAAGGGGACGAACAACATAATTATGACTGTAGGTTGAGTTGGTATAAAATGAGCCCACGCAAATGCTTCCATCCAAAGTGCCATCTCCTGTGACTTCCTCCGCAGTAGAAGCTGATTTAGCAGAATAGTACAGAGAAGTGTGCAGACCTAAAGGACTTGAGGCTTCCATTTTGTAGTTGGCCCTTGCCTTCACATTATCCGTCACACTTAAGGTTTCAAGGACACTAAAGCTGGCATCAAACAGGCTGTGGCTGAAGGAGCCATTCACAAGATATTTCAGATTATCTTCAACTGTCCCAGAGATCATTCCTGTTCCTTTAAATGAATGACAGAACGGGAGAAATGGAACCATTGTCAAAACAAGGAATAATTCCAAACAACTTATTATGCAACAATGTTAAACTGAACATATATTTGTCTTCAGAGATGGATGAGTTCAGGTTAAGAAAAGTAGTACTACAATGGGATCATGCAGTGACACAGCTCATCACCAAACCTGCATATTAGCACAATCTTAGACAGATTAGACCAGCCGGCTCAGTGCATGAGAGGAACAAACACTTGGCAGTACTAAACCTTACATTTTCCCCGTTTTATATCCTGTAAAGTACAGATAATTTACCTTCAAGCTTGTAAGAGAGTGGGTTGATGGGAGATTGAGCCATGACTGTGTACTGGGCAATGTAGTTGGGAATATCTTTGGTGTTGTTGCCTCCAGAGATGGATCCTTCCCAGCTGTAGAAGTTACTGTTAATCTTGGTCGATACCTCAGCAAGGCCAATGAGAGGTAGTTTAAAATCAAAGGTGTGTGGTATGGTGAACGATGGAACTGGGTAGTCATTGGCAGGTATTTCAATGCCTATTAAAGGTACACGCATGAGTGGAACGGACAAAGTAGTGGGAATGTTCAGATCTTCGGATGAACTCCCTCCGAGTGGGACAGGAAGTGAGATGGTCATTGTGTTCTGATTAAACTGGTACCTGAAAAAGCTGTCACTGTTAAAAGAAAACAGATAAAAGGCTTTAAATGTATTAGTTTGGGATTTTGAATGTCTCCATACTTTTGATCAACATTAAAAAGAGAAATGAGAAGGCTACTCAGGTGTAAGAGGTAACATTGTGTTGCATTGTCAGATCCTGCTCAAAACTTGTGATTCCTCCACAGTATAATAAAGTATAATCAATTACAACTATTACAATACATTTATTCAGCATAGGTTAAAAGTAATTAGATGACATCGACCTATCAAATTATAAATACTCACACTTTTCAAAAAGTGGGTGTATGTGTAACAAACATCCACAATGGAGTGGAAAACATTTTGGTACAGTTTACTTGATCATACTCATCCAAAGCTTTAAGCCTTTATTCTAAAGGTGACATACGTATCTAGTCAATCTGAAAAGTTCATGGTTCTTTTTAATTGTTGATTGTGTTTGTTACATGTGATCTACTGTTGTTATTATTACGTTAAGTTAATAACATAACAGTTCCTATGTGACTACAACATTGTTAATATGTCTATGCAGTTATGGTAGCTAGTTTAACCTTAATGTAACACATTACTACATAGTAGTTCATATGTGACTATATGTGGTTACTGTAGGTATTGCTATGCAGTTACATGGTAGTTAATGTAACCTCAATGTAAAAAAAGCAGCAACAGTGTTGTCCAAAGCAGCAACAGTCTTCAATGCACAAAATAAGGCACTCACCATTGCAGAAACAACATCTCAGGCAGCTTTGGTAGAGTGAACTCAGCAATATCCCTCTTGTTTCGGAGAATCTCAACATATGGGACACCAAATTTATCTAGCCAAATCTTGCCTGCCTAAAAACAATGAAAAATTATCAAATACATTTACATTTAGTCATTTAGCAGACGCTCTTATTCAGAGCAACTTATAGTAAGTACAGGGACATTCCCCCGAGGCAAGTAGGGTGAAGTGCCTTGCCCAAGGACACAACTTCATTTTGCAAGGCCAGAAATCGAACCGGGAACCTTCTGATTAATAGCCCTATTCCGTAACCGCTCAGCCATCTGACCCCCAGAATCAATAACAATTCATGGCTAATTCATGAATAACAACCCTATTAGAAAAGGGAAGCATAAAGTGTGGTGGGTGTAGTGGATTATAACACTATTTAATTATGTACAGATTAGTGCCGTCAAACGATTAAAATATTTAATCGCGATTAATCACATTAATGTCATAGTTAACTAGCGATTAATCGCAATTAATTGCACATTTTTATCTATTCTTAATGTCCCTTGATTTCTTTTTGTCCCATTATTTTTTCTCATTTTAATGCTCTTATCAACATGGAAAAGTGGATCGTGCAAATAGTGCAAATGTTTTTTGTTTTTTTAAAACAACATTGCAATCGCCTGGCTTTGACGAGGGGGCGGAGAATTCGCATCAGCTGTGTGGTTGGCCATCAAGTGGTATTTCAGACTGGACGTGCTGCCATGATCGCTCAGTTCACAACGACAAAACACACAGATCACTTTGGTCTTGTCAATGGAACTATTTGGCAACTTTTTTGAAAGTAAACTTTCCATTCAGAATTTTATTGGCATCCATTTCGGCGTCTCGCGCTTGCCATCCACTCAAAACGTAACGTTAGCCTACTACTCTTTAGCCGGCTCGCAAGCCCAAACAAGTGTGTGCGGCGTGCCTGTTGTTTTGTTTCCAGTATAGCTAGATCGTTTTTCTAACGTCAGTAGTTGTTGCAACAACATGTGAAAAAAAACGACAACGTTTGCTAGGCCAAAAAGAACGTTGACGCCGTTAAAATGGGTTTGCGTTAACGCCGTTAATAACGCGTTAAACTGACAGCACTAGTACATATACAATAGAACTATATTATCAGCTCTGCATACTGGTGTCCAAAACTAGAAATTAAATGGAACTGGGATATTCCTTTTTAGGAATGTCCTTGATTGTCATTTAAAATAATATAATATAATAAAATGGGATATTCCACAGCAATACTGAAACTTGATGTATTGTTAGTTGATAAGTTAAATCAATTCAATTATTAAAAGAAGTGAAATGATTGATCATGGTTGAGCTGGGTTCTACATTCCTTTGACAATAGAGTGTAGCTGTTTAGCTATTTCCACTTACCTCAATGCCTTTAGAAACAATATGACGCAATTTCATATCTGTCTTTGCCACCTTCTGATCTAGGATGTTGTCTATGAGCTCTTGCAGCTGCCTCTGGTAGTTGTCAGTGTTTGGGATGAGCTTTTGGATATCAGATTTGATATCAGACATCATCTCAACCTCAAACTTATAGTTATCTGTTAAGTAGAAAAACACACTCCAGTATACACACAGAATGTGAAGTTTCCCCAATGTTAATAAAAGTGGGCAAAGTGGTCATTCCCCAATCCTAAGGACAGTTACCATATCTGACTATGACGTTTTGCAGGGAAGTGGACTGTGGCATATTGATGGCCGTGCTAAATTGCATCACAAGACCTTCAGAGTTCTTCAGAACTGCTGTAGCAGAGGCTTCCGTACTCAGACTGGGGATAGCCATTTGGATTTGCAGCATGCCATCATTCATTGTCTCTAGTCTAATGAAAGAAACATAACTTTATTCACACTTTTGTGGGCTATGCATATTTATATAAAAAAAATTCAAACATTTCATGCTTTTTTTTACCTGACACGTCCAATCAGGGTGAACTGTGGAATATTCTTGTTAGTGACATCTACTGTGATGCCACGCATCTTCGTTCCTTTGACCATACTGTCTGTGATGGCTAGCTTAATCCCAGCCTCCAAGTCAAAATCAGGGATATTAATCTCGGTGTCAAGAGTGTTTCTGTTGTACTTCAGTGTTGCACTTGCCTCTGTGGGTTCAGCCCCTGATATTTGTGCACAACAGTGTTTTATTTGTGAATCATTTGACAGCCTCAATAGTCCTACAGCATGAATGAAACACTAGATGATTGTGAAATGGTTTTGAGCAACAGAGAAACCCTCTGTATTTTTGTGTTTCAGTATGTGGAAAACAAAAGTAAGATTTACTTAAACAGGGTAATGCACAGTTGTTTTGTGTGTGTTTCTTGTGTGTTCTGGTTAGGCTGTGAAATAATAAAAGGATATGAATTGCATCTCTTTGTAAATGTGTATTTCTTCAACACAAATACCTTCAGCCTTCAAGGTCAGCTTCAGAGTTTCCATTTCCCAACGTCCTTCCTCATCTCTTAGAGTTTCAGAGGCAATGGCAGCGGAATATTCTGAAACCTCGCCTGTGGGTTGGATCTCAACTGCAAACCTGTCGAACATCCAACTCTATTACAGGAAACTGTCTACAAAGTAAAAATAAATGTATAAAAAAAATATATACAAAACATTGCTCACCTGGTCTCTCCTGTCAGAGGATAGTAAGGAGCATCATTGGTTGAGCTGGCATTGGAGTACCGCAGTATTGTGCAGTATTTCAAACCGGTAAAGAGGGGCTGACATTCAGAGGAATCTGTTCTGTCTTCCACCACAGATGGTACTATCATGGTGTGGCTGGCGACTGATAGCAGTTGGTTGCTTTATCATTAAAGCAGTAAAGAAAAAGACAACATTTAAGCTTAGTTCAACATGGGGTGTGTGCTGTAGTGTGTTGACACCCAAGGGAGAGAAACACAGAACACACACCAAGTTGGTGGTGCATATACATCATTATAAACAGGAAAAATAATGAATTTGGGTTTTGTTGTTCGCAATGATAATTATAGTGGAAACTTTTTCTTTCCTCAAATATTGGCATTAGAGAAGGATATTTGATCATACACTTTAAATGTGGACAAGAAGTTCAAGTTGAGTGTAACTGGTCTTGAAATATAGAACTAAATCAAATCTTAATGAACAGCACAAAACAAAAATTAGGACACTTTATGTTGGTTTTTGCTTAAATGTTTTGCATGTCTCTATATTTTACATGTATTATAGTAAAATATATTTTTTTCTCTATGGCATAACCTGCTTAAATAAAGGTTAAGCAAAAACAACTTCAGAAACCCACCTGACACTGAGGAGCTGTGTGTGTCCTTTGGGGGCGGGGATGGACAGCTTGATCTGGTTGCTGCTGACAGTGATCTTGGAATTCACAGCACTCTCGTGATACACATTGGTGTGCATCTCAACCCCAGATACCACAAATTCAGGAACGTGTATACCCATTTGTGTAATGAATTCCACACCAACAGATGGCATGAAAGACAGTTGCTACAATTACAAGAAACAGCATATTACACATCTGAAGCATCAAAAAGTTGTCTACACCTTTGGGATGTTCAATAAATATTGATCTAATATGGTGAGAACCTATTTACGTTTTAAAACTAACTAACACTTTGTTGTATTGAAAGTACAAGGTTATTTATGATGGCCCCATATTGTTATGACAATTAACCACATGAAATGGATGTATTGTGCTATTCTGATACACTTCAAAGTATTCTATTATTTTTTTAAATAAACGAATTAAGAGTAAAACACAGAGCTTCAGTAGCTAAAGTAGTCTAAAATCAATATGCTGTGTGTACATTCCTTCAGCTGTTCAGGAATAATCAGGTTTTACTATCATCCCTAAAGGCCCTTTGATTCTTCTTCAAAAACCATGATATGTTGAACTTTAAACTCTTAATAAAACAAAGATGTAACTTTAATGGTGAAAGATTCTTCACCATTAAGGTGACAATCATGACATTTATTGGAGCATGTTATTAAGGTCATAGCTGCCTGAAAGTTATATGAAGGTAAAGTAACCTGTTTGAAGATTTATAGTGGTGTTAAAACTATGGGCTTAAAAACCTAGTGTTAAGAAGCATTTGTAAGATGGATGTGCAAAGAAAATAAATTTACACCTGAAATATAAGTAAATAATGTTGAGAATTGTCTCCATGTCTATATGTAAAAAAATATAAATAAACTATGCGCTAATGACATTCCTTCACTGACGCTGCCCCATTAGCTGTTCAACCTACTCTGTGGTTAAATGTTTGCTGGCTGTAACCTGTTTTGACATACATTTCCCAGTACCTTACCATGCCAGGGGAGAAACTGAAGCCTCCTTTGGCGCCAGCAGCAAAAACACCAGTCAAGGAGAATTTCAGAGGAAGGCCAGATGCCGACGGCAGGGAAAAGGCATTTTCCAAGAAGATATATTGAGCATACAGCTCACTGTCAGTGCTAGACAGAAGTGCGGCCATGGCCTGCACAAAGGTTGATATAAAATGTATTTCAAGAACAATACGATGACTAATTCATAAGATCTTAGTTGGGTTTTTTATGTTCCCCGTCTGCTAGAACCAGATAAGTATTTAGTGTTTACCTTGGTTGGCAGGACTCTGAAGAAAGCATTGTAGTACGTGGAAAGAGAATTGGCCATTTCCTGCATCTCGCTGGACTTGATATATCCTAATTCATTTCCCAGAAACCTTAGGTAGGCCATAACTTCCGGGGAATTTTGAGAGCCCAAGTCCACAACAAGCTTCTGGAAGTTTTCACCAAGGTAACGGAAAAGGTCCTGTGGAGCCTGTGATGATGATATAAAACCCTGTTATTCTGTAACAGCTGCGTGAAGCTCTATGAAACAACCCTGTTATTCTGTAACAGCTGCGTGAAGCTCTATGAAACAACCCTGTTATTCTGTAACAGCTGCGTGAAGCTCTATGAAACAACCCTGTTATTCTGTAACAGCTGCGTGAAGCTCTATGAAACAACCCTGTTATTCTGTAACAGCTGCGTGAAGCTCTATGAAACAACCCTGTTATTCTGTAACAGCTGCGTGAAGCTCTATGAAACAACCCTGTTATTCTGTAACAGCTGCGTGAAGCTCTTTGGCTATAGCCATCATATTTTTGGTTGCAATTATTTAAGAAATCTGCACAGCCGATCGAACCGGTAACCTTCAGATTACGAGTCCGACTCCCTAACCGCTCAGCCACCTGACTCCCTACTTAAAGCACAAAGTGACAGTATTCTTAACCATTCTGTTTTCATGCATACACTTAAACGTTACATTCATTCTGTAAGCTTAAATAGAACAATATTTCCTTCTTCATTTTGTATATCATTAGCCATATTCATAGTAAGGGGTTTTAGAAAATTGAAGATCAACTAGCCTGTGAGATGGCGATGCCCCTTGACATCATTGTGCTCTATACTGCACAGTAGTGGTGTAGCTCCCTCTCAAACCCCAAACAGACACTGAAATTCTTAACATGGACGAGAAAGAAATCCATACATTTGGCTTTTTACCTGTCTTTTCATTCTCTCACTCTGCGTTGGAGCAATCCAATTTTCCAAAACCTCTTTTAGTGAGCCTGGAATTTTTTCATTGGTCCAGTAAATGGCCTTGGAAGCAGAATCAGGAAAGAAACCTCTTTTCCCAAACAGGGCTTCAAGACTTGGTTCAAATCCATTTCCTTCAATACCAACCTAGATAAGGGAGGAGAAAATACTTTAGAAAATGTATTTCCATCCTTGCAAATACATTTATGACAAATAGATTTACCTCCAAAATGTCTACATTGAACCCAAATGCTTTCAGAGTGGTCTTCAGCATGACTTCTTTTGGCATAGACTCATTGGAATCGAAGATGATGTTTCCCTGTGTGGACACTAGGGGGTTGTCCATCCTGTAGTTGCTGGACCCAGTGAAGAAGCCCATGCTGGCTGGTGATACATGTTTTTGTAAAGCTTCTGTAATGTACTGTCTTGTACTTTGGGATGCAATATCAAGACACAGTTAATCATATAATAATTTTTCATTCATTGTTCACTTTCCAAACACAGCAGCGATGACAATATAAAATGTCTGAGTAATTTTCACTCTAGAATTCTAATGTAAGATACTGAAGATCATAGAAATGATCCTCACTCCAGAATGTTGGGATCCTTAGAGCGAAAGATGTTGTCTAGGTGGGAAGCCACAAAGTTCCTGAGGTGTGGCTCCTGCTCAATTTTCAGTGTATTGACCACCTCTGTAACAAGTGCTTGGTCTGGACTCTTCATCAGCATCAGGTAAGCTGCCACACGTTTCTGCACTGAGCTTCCTGCATCCTGGTATACCTCTAAGAGTGCACTTTTAACCTGTTCAGCAAAATAATGAACAGATAAATAACGATTTTTTGTATGCCTAAATACTTATAAAAATAAAGATATCTAGAAAAATATCCATTTATGAAATTGGCACAAGCACATAAGGGGACAGGTATGCACCACCCTACTCATTTACTAACTTATTTCTAATGCTGAACAAAAAATAAATAAGATGTTGGAACTTGGAATTGATATTTGTTCTAGACATATGAGGGAAATGTGGCCAAAAAAAAAATTTATCAGCAGGTTCTCAAATTCTATTGATGTTTGAAGGGTTACATGACTTATTACATGATATCTATTGCCTAAAGTCACTTAAATTAACAATACTAAATAATCTTGTATATCTGTGATACCAGTGAACGGTATCATAGAAAAGTTCAGTTAGCAAACCTTGTGTTGTGCATACTCACATCTTCATCAATGCTCATCAGTCTGAAGGCCTGAATTGCTGCCTTTTGGACAGAGAGAGAAGCACCTGACTGCCGCATGCAGATGAGGAGTGGTGATTTTATTGATGGGTCGACATCCTGCATGGCTTTACCCATAACACCAATAACCTAAAATGTAAACAATTATATTAAATATTCAACCTAGATTAATATTGAGAAAGTTATTCAGTCAAAATGTTTTCGTTTGAAGTGAATCAATGGTCAGCCTTAACCCCCAGGTGGAGAACAATATACATAAGTATCACGTCATGCAGCTTCTTTGGGTTCTACATTATCTCCCAGAACAGACCCTTAGTGTCAGGAACGTCACATCTTGATCCTCCAAGCAGTCTCCTAGCATATATTTCATGAACATGGCCACCTCAGTGACCTCTGGAGTGACCTGTCCATCATGAAACCTGCAGAGAATTACGTATCTGATCAGTTCTTAATAATAAAATTGTGTTGGGCAGCAAGTATTCAAAAATGTCCTAGTCATATTCCAAAGGACTGATATGTTCCTGTATTAACAGATGCTATGGAGGAAAATGGGGTCAGATGGCTGAGCGGTCAGGGAATCGGGCTACTAATCAGAAGGTTGCCGGTTCAATTCTGGCTGTGCAAAATGACGTTGTGTCCTTGGGCAAGGCACTTCACCCTACTTGCCTCGGGGGGAATGTCCCTGTACTTACTGTAAGTCGCTCTGGATAAGAGCATATGCTAAATGTAAATGTGTAATTTTGGTCCTGATGATAGACCAGCAAGGCATGTGACTCACCTCCTGACAGTGCTTGCCAGAGCATACATGATGGCCTTGCTCTGCTTGTACTCTGCCATACTGAGCATGTCCCTGACACGGTGGGAGTCTGGGTGGGACTGGAGACCAAGGGCGTAGACAAATGCATCCCGCTCCAGAGCCGCACCATCCTTGGCTCTGATGGCTTGGAGGATGGCACTGGTACATTCAGGCGTTCCACACTGAGCCAGAGCCTGCCAGCTGAGCATGCCAGACACCTCCCTCATGTCGTCCATAGTCTGGCTGAGGGTCTCGTTCCTCAGGGTGCGAAGACCTGAGACCAGCTTGTGGAACAGGCTGGCCCTCCTCTGGCCCTGGTCAGTGTTGGACAGACCTTTCAGGTCTTGCAGAGTGCTGAGTGTAGCATCTTTGGTCTGAACAGGGGCCTTGTCTTCTGGTTGCTCCATGTAGAGAGGTTTACTGTGACGGGGGTCAACCTCTATTTACAGAAAATTGGTCATTATGAATTGCCATTATTGTCATCTCAAACTGCTCAATATTTATATTGTTACTAGATTGTTCTAAGTGACATGATGTCAGATTAATAATATTGTGTCAATTATTAATTTATGTGTTTTGTGTTAGTAAATAAATCCTTACCAAAATATTTGTTGTTGATCTTTGCTGAGTCTTGCAAGGTCAGAGTCTGTGTGACCACAGTGGAAATGCCATTATTCCTGTAGATAGCAAACAAGATAACTGATAAATTAAATCATATTGCATTTCATATGATTTTTATTGAAGAGCCTTTAAAACTGTGCAGATAGGCAGACATACACATGCAAAACACATATTGAAAGAAAATACTAACTCATGTGAGAAGGGAAGGTAAAGGTGTTTTTCCGTGCATTCAGCAGTAGTCATGTGCTTTCTCCTGTTATCAAACTGATAGTTGCAATCTTGCGAACTAGTGATGAGCCTAGACATTTGGACATTCTGAAAAAGTCATAATACACTTTATTGAAAAGCTGAAAAACGTTCTCACATTGCTAATCATCTTATCATAGTCTAATCGCAACACATATTGTGGTAAATATTCGAACTGAGAGCAATGTGTCTAGATTGAGGGTCTATATAGGTGAAAAGTTACTGTGGTAGCAGACTGAGGGTGTAATGTCACTATGGTAACAGACTGGTGGTGTAATGTTACAGTGGATCAGAGATCTTACCCAGCCTTGGAGAAGTGCAAGTGGACTGTGTGGCAACCTCCTGCTGTAGAAGTGGTCACACTCTGAAAGATCTCTCAATACGGTAACATCTGTGACAATGTCCTTTCTAGCATTGACCATTAATTTACTCTTGCAAAGGCCGTGCACTGTGTTCTAAAATAAAGGTGAAAGATTTCACATGACAAGGGTGTAAAAACACAATGTTTGACCATTTTCACTGAAATCTTTCATCTTTTTTCTGAAGTACAAATCTTCCAAATTGAGCAAAAAATACAATCCTGAATTTAGAGGGGAAAGCACCTCCAATTAGTTAGATCATCATAGCATAATTTTATTTTACAATGTAAAAGTTGTATTCATGGTTTCCCATACCAATATTATTTCTAGATATTACAGTTTCTGTATTTCAGTAATACTTTAATGACACTTGTGAGAGTATGTTGTTCTGGGGAGATACCTACCATGTACGAGTAGTGCTCTTCCTCTTGAACTGGGACCATGAGGGCAGAAATTATACCCCTCTTGATGTTCACAATGTTTACAGGCTCATCTGGTTCCGGGAAGAGCTTCACGTCAGAGGCCTCTTTCACCATGAATTTTAAAGAGTTCCTGCAAAGAGACGGCTCTGGATAAGAGCGTCTGCTAAATGACTAAATGTAAATGTAAATATGATGGTTATACAAACATTTCCATAGCAGCCTGAAAGGCTTCTGCCCCAGTGGCCTGTCGGTAGACTGGCTGACCCTGAAGGTCTATGACTGACACCTCGCTGAGAACACAGTCCCTGGTGTGCATGAGGAAGCTGCATGTCTGTGGGACTTCGATCTCCACCTGAAGTAACATGATCATGGTAAAAGAAACAGGAAGTCAATCATCCAACATTTTCATGGTAAAAGACACAGGAAGTCAATCATACAACATGATCATGGTAAAAGACACCTGAAGTCAATCATACAAAATTATCAGTGAAACTCACAGAGGGGGATTTACAATCACACCTACATACCTGACAAGTGACTTTGGGACCATTTCTGAGGTTGGCTGTGCCAGTCACCCCATTTCGACTTTCTGTTGTATACTGGTAGACATATTTCTTGAAGGTCCTAAACTTTGTTGCCACTAGAGATACAAAGATAAAAAGACAAACACAATATGACATGAACCGAGTTTAACTCTCAAGTTTCACATTTGTACTGATCGGTTGATGCCCACAGGCTGTGGTAATTGTTTTCTCACATTCTGGGTCCACAGTCAAATGTCCACATCATCACAGGAGACCTTTGGAGCCTTAACTAACACTGGCAATGTGCTCAATCAATAACATCAATTGCACTGAATCATGCTGAACACCATGGAGCAAGGGTTCAAATATGTTATCTCTTAAAAGCAGGTCATGACCAGATGTCATTGATCCATTCTGAGGTCAACGAACAAACAGTGCATACTTGCAACAAACTTTGATATGCTTGACATGGACATAAATTGCCACTGGAATTGCAACTGATACCAAAATAAACTCCCACTTGAATTTATTCTTTACGAAAATGCAATCAATGTAAGTCTTGAGTGGTGCATCTGTTTTCTGAAGGCTTGCACTTAATAAATGGCTGGATAAAAAGTGTCAGTGCTTTTATACTTTGTGCTGTGGCTAGTAAATACAGACCGTTCCTTCACTCTGACCACCATAATACTATTAGAACTAGGCACTTCTGATCTTTGATTTTCTGTTGTACTTTCTGTATTATTTGCAAGTACTTTTGGATAAAAGTATCTGCTTAATTAATACATTTTAAAAATGTAAAAATAGTTGCCCTTTCCCTTTAATTTTCACTGATCTGGAGATTCCCATCACACATGGTCTACACGTATTAGAAGTATAAGACCATGGTATGTCTTATAACCTAAACTATAACACCATTGAATTGCATAACAGTTCCTATAGAAATACATTGTTTTCAATATAAGTTTTGCTAAAAGTAATGCAAAGTGTTGCCAAAGATTTGGTATCTCCTGTCAGTAGGATAATGAGACAAACTTACACAGGCATGTCGGTGTCTGGTCATCAACATTGTCATTTTGTTCTGCAAAGTGAATACAGAATGGTGCAGAAAGAAGTGATAAAATATCATATAAACATTAAGAAAGACATGTACAACAAAGAACATTCATTGTTATCATAACAATTGTCAGAAAAAAACAACAATAAAAAAACGAAATCATAATAAAAATGCATGGTACACAGGAACTTAATGCACACTCAGAGAAGCACCTTAGCTAACAAGAAAACACACTTACGAGCCAAGGAGTAACTGCTCACCAGTAGTAACAGACAGAGTTTAATGTCACCCATGTTGGGAGGCAAAAAGGCACTTTAGCCTTTAACAGTATTGTTGAGCTCTCTCAACTTAACTTCATGTAAATATATCAGTTTTCTGACTCTCTCTTTTATAAAGTATACCTTACTTTAAATCTAGCTCCTCCCACAGTAGTCCCAAATATAGATAAAGAGCAATCAATGTTGTGAAGCCAATCCAAAGTTCATGAGTTACTGTATACCCAAGTTATACCATCATCCCTTCACTATCAGTGTAGTGTCAGTTTTCCTTTATTTATTCTAATGGACACAGTCCAGGGTCTGCTACTGTTGCTGGGAGATACAAAACATACTATATACTTACTAAAAACTATTTAATGGTTCCAGGTTCAAGCCTCAGATATGCTATTTCTTTAGATTTAAATATTTCAGAAATAAAGTTAATTTAAATTATTTAAAATGGTAAATGACAATGTGTTCTGTGTAACTTCCTACATTTAATTTATTATTGTAAGAATTGTAATGCATTACATTATATCTAGGCTATTTTATTCCTTTCAGACATTTTCATTCAAAGAGAAATAGTACAGGAAGTACAGCAGCAACATCAAGGACCAGAGTTCCAGCTGTAGTTTAGTGGTTAGAGCCAAGGAATGGTCATCTTTTACCAGCCACAGTGCAAAAACATTTCAACTGCAACATTTGTATTCATCTATGCCACATCTATAGGGATCAAAGGCACCATCACTACCAGCAGATTTACTTTGGCTTAGTGGAGACCAGCTAATTCAACATTGATACAGAGGAGGTATATTGGAACTTTAAAGACTTTACAAGTGGTGAATCTCTTAAAGATCGAAATCGACGAATCTGCCACCTTTACCATTCCGCATAAGTAAATCTATTCACATGCACGCGGATTGAAACTAAACAGTGGACAAATTGAAAGACTGGCATTCATGGGGCGTAGCACAAGTGGCATACGTTTTTCTTTTAAGGCAATTCAAGCAATTTAAGTTAACTTATCGAAAGTACAATTACAAAAGTCAAGACGCGTCTATGACAGCCATCGAACACGTAGTTACCTTTTTATTGTTTCACGTGATTTGCAGTAGCGGAGGAAAGGGAAAGAGAGGCTACAAAACTCTGTTTAACGTTTTATATGTGTTGTCTTGTTTTTAAGAAGGTACAGTTTGGACGATGTCTGGCGGACTTGTAACTAAAAGGTAGGTAAAAGAAACAGCTCAGTGGTACCAATCCAGGAGATAACACGTTGTAAGTGGGCTAACTATATGGATGTGATTTTTTTCAGTTGCTGTAAGAAAGGTGGTTCCAGGTGGTTAGAAACTGAAAAAAATCACATCCAAAGACAATGTTTCTGAAATAAACCCATCAATCCTGCCTATTCAGTTTGTGTTGGAATGTGAAGAGTTAAATGAAAAAATCCCCTTTTGTCACCCCATCAGAATTTTGCTGCCTCCGTTGTTGGGAGGTATATGCTATGCAACTATGTGATTGGTGGTCCAGCTATGAATTTACAAAGGGCCAATTAATAGTAATTCAATGAAAGACTCATTTCCATTGACAGTAAAATTGACCAATCATATCTTCCCTCTAAATGGGTGGGCTTTGTTATCGCTTTATGACAAGTTCCGCCCGCTGTGGGGAACGCGATCACAAGCGAATAAACTAGCTAACGTCAGCTTGTTCATTCACTTCACAATAGAAGCTGCGAGTAACGTTCCCCCTAGTGAGGAGGACATTGTTTCACATTTGTTATATGCACCGTTTTCAAGGTTAACTTTTAATGAGAAGTTGGAGTTAATCGGCAAAGGAAGACCTACACCAGAACCTAATTTTGTGCAGAAAACCAAAGCTTTTGAGAGCCTATATGTTATAGTGTTGTGCACAATGACCGATCAATCTGTAGACTAAAGGCTTATATATGCTTCTGCGTTTTTCTAAAAACGGACACATGGGAACGCCCTCTTCTCCGAGGAACGCCCTCTACGAGCTCTCCGTCAGCCCTCGGAGAGCCCCGGAGAGCTCGACGTGCACCTCCTGAATTTTCTAACTATCCGTCGTGAGCGACGGAGAGCTACGGAGACCCCCTTGGCTGTGATTGGTCAGTATTAAGAATCGCTTGCGTCAGGGGCGGGGTTGCCGGGATAAACAGGACGAACAGAATCCTTTGACCGCCATTGCTGTAAGTTTTCACAATTCATATTTCAGCTAAACAGTACATGTAAATCAGCATCTGAATTAAAATGTGACGAGAAATAGGCAGTGTAGTTGCTGAAAATGTGCGTATTTTATTGATGAAACGGCTAATTTGTAAATTTGCTCCGACTTCTCGATAACCTAGGTAAATAAACACTCCACGACGATTTACAAAAAAACGTTGTGCCACTTACTCTTCTGGCGGTGAATTGTTTTCAGCACCCACAGCCTACGGAGAACCATAAACGCAACAACGTCAATATGCACAATTACCGTGAATAGTGCCGCAAGGGCAGGCTCAAATAGTGTGTAATGACCAACACAATTTCATGTAGGCCTTATGCTGTGTGAGCGCTGTATCGTGTTTTTTTCCGCAGAGTAATTGGGGTCAGAGGGCCAAGGTTTAAGAGTCACGGTTCGCTACTGCAACCTAGGGCTGAACGATTTCGGAAAATAACATGATCGCGATTAATTTGCAATTGCGATTTAATATGCGATTATTATATGATGTAGGCCTATCATTAATATAGATATATACTAGCCTACTGATCTCCAGTCAGCAACATAACACACAAAGTAGCCTACCTCATAGAAAATATTTTGGTAAATCAAAGCTAGACTAGAAACGTATACGCTTTAGTTGCAGTTTCTTATCTAAAGCTAGCTAGCTAGCTACCGTTTCGGAAAAATAACTTGCGTAGTGATCCTACTGTATGTGTATCACCGAGGGGCATCATATCTTTCGTGATGAACGCTGTTGCTGCTTGAGTAATTTAGTAGTACATTAATATGGAGTTAGGCTTTGAAACATTTCGATCAGTGATCCTGTCGGGTGTTATTTGGCTTATTTGACACACTGGTGTTCAGCATTTTAGCTATGCATCGTACATGGCGTTGTGTGTTTTTTTTTAGGGCCGAATTAGGTTGGTAGTGTTGCCCCGTGAGCTAGCAACGTTAGCCAGGCAGGTTTTGCACAATACTTGACACTGCACAGCATCATTTTTTTAAGGCAAAATTGGCAAAGTGTCTGTAGTGTCAGGTTCTGTCGAGCCTGAGGCCATCGTACAGGTCAAGGTAATGTGTAACGTGCAAAGTTGATCCTTCGTCTGCAAACTGCGTTACTCTCGCGTGTCACGTGACCAAAGTAAAATCGCAGCCTTTGCGATTACAAAATCTTGTTTTGTCACATCGCGATATTATCGCAAATGCAATTAATCGTTCAGCCCTACTGCAACCAGTATATCTAAAGGTTTGACAGTAATATGAAATCATTCAGACATCTGTGGGCGTCGCAATACTGTAATAAACACGACCAATCATTAAGGGTTACCCTGACTATTGATTGGACGGGCTAATTGTCTGATACTTACCTACCTGCGCGCACTCTGCCCCTCCACTCAATGCTCGTTACTGTAGTTTTGTGGGAGTGGCTTTGAAGGGAAGAGGTGGGATATTTAGGTTTGAATCGTGTCAAAAATAAGCTAAAATAGCTAGCTTGGCGCAACTTGCCTACCCTGCCTTTACTTCACGCTTATCACACATGTTGAACAACACCACGGGAGCCGAACAGTTTGCTTTCACGGCAATATTTTTTTGGGAGCGATTAAATAAGACAAAGTGTCCATCAGCGACATAGTAAGCACACATTGTAAAGAGAGCTGCGTAACTACCACGGCCAGGTCTAGAACTTTGTTCATCAACCTAATTATTCAAATGATTTTTATTCTAATATTACGATTTTTATTCATTCTTTAGTTAGTCAGAGATAAAACGCATCAATTTTTTAATAATATGTCTTGTTATTGGGTGTGTTGCCTTTGGCAAGGCATATATTCTTATTATTTATTTATTATTATATCCCACCCTAACTAGTCCCTCTATTTTTGCACTATATATAGACAGTGTTGGTGTCAAAATGTGTGTCTTGTTCCTGAAAGCGTTGCTTGTATTCACTGGAATGTTCCGTTGCATAGGCATGGTTTAGGCATAATTTAAGTTTTGGTGGCAAAAAGTTAAGCTAACAGTAGCTAACTAGCTAGTAGCCACAGTCACAAATGTCACTAATGTTCTCTATGTAAGAAGCTGCAAAGAGACAGCTGCAGAAACACCACAGGCACAGGCCAGGGTGAAAACATCTTATGTAGCTAGCTATGTTTCCATCCCTTCGTACTGGTTTGCTCTAGCAATCCAACACAGTAGTAGTAGACTAGCAATGCTAATAGTCCGCTAATAGACTAGCTTAGCTGTACAAGTTAGCCTACTTACTGTTCCGGGGGTCAAGCCTTACGCAAGGAGCATAACGGAGCACAGCCGGCTTCTCCAGGTGAGCAATATCGAGTACATATGCCTGCTAAGAGGTGCTCTTCTGTAGCTGATATTCTCCAAAGCACCGAATGTACCAGCTGGTAGCCAGCTACACATTACTAGGTACCAACCAGTTAGCTAATCCTTTGTCAGTTTTGTTCCCTGTATTTGTGCTGTTAAGCTAGTATTGTGGTGGGACTGATAGATTATTAACGCAATAAACCACAAGAGGGGCATCAAATGAAGATGATCATAAGTCCTGTATAGCAATCAATACCATTCAATATCCGAATGATTAGAATGGATAACACTAGAAGCGCAAGGTGGTTTTCCCTACTTATTGTGTGGATAGGTAATGTAAATGGTGTGGTTCATAGCTCAAGAGGACTAATGTTATTCACTGTATATGGAGTATTTAACTGAGTTGAATTGAGTAAATTGCATGGTTTGCACAATATAGTGAAACTCTGATTTTCGTCATTCTAAAATACCTTTCTTGAAATGATGTGTCCTGTCTGCATCATACTAAATACTCCACTATTCTTAATCCCAGGTCATTGCAGAATGAGGTAACTGGCATAGACCTTCAGGTCCCTCTTTACAATGAGGTCCGGGGGACCATGATGACAGGCCATGTTGAATACCAGATCATTGTGGTGACACGGTTGGCTGCCTTCAAGTCTTCAAAACATAAACAAGAAGATACTATACAGCTGCTGGTGGGTAATTAGTCCTTCTGAGTGATATTGATTATTGTTCTCATCGTGCACAGTCTTAATATAATTCTGTATTGCTTAGATAAGCAGTGCCAAAGCCTTGTGGGATGGGATGTGAATTAGGATTGCAAAGAAACCTTCTTTCATTAGCACATTTTAACAGGGCATGTGCCACCCATTTGAATGCCTATCCTATGCCACCCTATACTTGAATTATGCATTCAACTGTAAGATTAATATACGGTAAATACCTATGAATTATTTAGTTAATGGAGTAAATAATTCAGCCAATATGTTTTGCAGGTTTCAAAGAAGTACAGTGAATTCAATGAATTTTACAACCGACTTCATGCCCAATATTCAAGTATCTCCTTGCCTGCAATGCCTCGGAAAGTTCTATTTGTCAGTGAGGCAGACATCCGCGAACGCAGGTTGGCCTTTGATGCGCTGGTCAAGTTCATCTCCAAGAACTCAACACTTGCTGCATGTCCAGAGCTACTGGAGTTCTTAGGTGATGTAAGACAACACCCAAAAAAGTATCTTTTTTACATTTCATGTAAAAATTCCTTTTACATGCAGCTGTTGATTCATTCAAACAATGTATTGAATAAAAAGTATAGTACATTTTGGTTCAAGCGCAATGAGTTAAAGAGGTTTGCTATGAGCTCATGTGTGCTTACTCCCTGACTGATGGTGTATACTGTACATGTGTAACGAGGAATGTAACGATACATCGCAAAGTGGTTAAATTGTCACAAATATGTGAAGATACACACACAAATCTCATCATGAACCCAAGATCATGAAATGTATCGAATCATGAGTTGAGTGTATTGTTACATCCATATGTGTAAAACAGTGATAGTGAGCATTCCTGTATGCCTATATTTGTGCATGTCAGCTGGCAACTGCCAATAACATGCAAACATTGCCTTGAGTTACTGGCCTATTTCCATTACTGAAAATACCAGTACAATACATTTGCTGTACATTGCATACTCTAACATTTTACTAAACAAATGTTTTGTGTTTAACTCTTTCACAAAATTTAACACAGCATTTTTCTTGTAGGTGCCAAAATGAATGGAAATGATTTTAGTAACAGGAATTCTGCTATTGAGGAAGACTCAGAAAACGAGGTCAGTTTCTTTCAAAGAGAAGAAACCTCCACTGGTGTTCCAAGAGAAGATAGAAGTGATATGAAGCCTATTAATGGGGATGAACAAGACTCCACAGAGCAGGGGAATGTCAAGTAAGACTTATATAGAAAAATACAGTTTAAAAAGATTAAAACATTAAAAAATGTAAGAGAGGGATGTCTTGAATGATTGGGTGTAGTATTTAAGGGTAATTCATTGTAATATGTCCAAAGAGAACAGCCTATGCAATCATCTTATCAATTATTGAATGAATACCTAACCAAGAAAAAAAATCTATTGACCTCTTCACAGTAAAATGTATCTCTTCAATGAATGCTATCTTTACAAAAAAGAAATATTGTAGATTCTTGTAAAGCAATCTGATGGAGGATAATTAAATCACTTCTCCAGGCACCATAGCCAGAAGAACTTGCTTCCAGAAGACAACAGCAGTGAGTACTTCACTTGTCCGTTAAATTTACATCACAAGGAATATCATAAATTGCAAAACATACAATACTTGGCATATATGAACATTGGAATTCTCAATAAGTGGCACTTTTATTTATCATCAGGAGAGAAAAAAGCTAATTAATTGACTTGTAGAAACCATATTGTTTGCAGTGGCGCCTTAATGCACGGGCTTACCTGGGCTTAAGCCCGGGGCCTCGACCAATCAGGGGCCTCTTAATAATAATACAAAATAATAATGATGATAAACGTCCGTATTCGCGGTGTCATTACTCTGCTCTACAGTGGCATCTGGTGGTGGAGGTGGAGGGAGGGGAGCCCCCCCCCCCCCCCAAAATGTAACAAAAACTAGAGAGGGTACAATTTGTAGGGTGTGCTTGCTTGCGTCGGTTGCAGATGGGTCCATTTAATATGAAACAAGCTGAACCCCCTTTGAGACAAGCTATTCTAACAACGTTGTCACCGGCAGTATTTTTCAGATGGAATCTGCTGTTGCTAGCCAAACCTCACTGAGGGGATTGTTTGAATGCGCCAGAAATTAAAAACGTTTCTTTTGACATAAAGTTTAGGCTGTGGCATTGAATACAGGGACGCACCACACAAGCTTGAGTTTAAATACATAATTTATTGTGACATTACTTACTGTACATGCAAGTCTTGAATTGCTTAAATGTATAATGCTGCTAGTACACCACGGCACGATACGATACTTGCTGTGCAACAGCAATGCACGTTGTATCCATGCGTCGTTGCTAACGTGTGCTGACGTTGTGACGTAGGCTAGCACTGAGTTCCCTTCGTTGACACAAGGCACTTTTTGCCTTGAATTTCAGCCTAAACCGTGCAACGGAATGTAAATAACAATACAAGCAACTCGTGCGATTAGCGTGTGGGGGGCCTCAAAAAATGAAAAAAAAAGTCCATAGCCCATGGGCCTCAAGTGCTATTAAGACGCCCCTGATTGTTTGAGATACTTTCCTTGTCTATAACAATGTTTGTCTGGAACACCAAAGAAACTAATGTTCATATAGTATGAACTGTTCATACAGATACTGTTTATATATGTTAAAGGCAATAATTGCTCATGATAGTTGGGTAAACCCCTGCTATAGTCACTGTTTTTATCACTAAACTAAATATTTGAAATATAACATATTGCGTATAATTGTAGGTGATGTGAAGCTGCTTGAGGAGCCAGAGCTGGGGGCATCTCTGTTGCCCCCAGCAAGGGCATCTCTGTTGCCCCCAGCAAGGGCTTCTCTGCTGCCCCCAGCAAGGGCTTCTCTGCTGCCCCCAGTTTCTCTGCTGCCCCCAGCAGGGGCATCTGCTGGTTGTGGTGCGGATGATGATGCAAATGAACTATTCAGGTAAATATGCCAGCTATTTTGACAAAGGACAACAGTTGCGAAAATTGGTTTATGTTAATAATGCATCCCACTAAAACTGCTCAAATGGCATTTCCTTCCAGTTGCCTCATTGTGTGCTAAATTATATTGTCATTTATGCCCCAAATAATATTATGACAATTACTATTGTGCAAATTGCACAATATATGGAAGTATCATAGAGGTGGTGTTATATATAGTATTCTATTTTGACAGAGAAACACCTTAATACTTAATTTACCTCAACATCATTACTGTGTGTATTTTCCAGGATAGAGGATGACTTTGACAAACTTCTCCAAATCAAGAAATGTATCAAAGATGAGCTAACCTCAGTACCAAAGACAAATCCAAAACCAGCACTGTTTAAGAAGCCAGAAACTTCTATCTCTAGTGGGGGTCAATCTCTGATTGTAGATCAGTTAAAGGATCAAATTGATGTTTTAAAATACATCCAAGAGAATGAGTCAACTGCTGCTAATGATCTGGAACTGTTTTAATATCTGTTTTAATGTTCAATATTAACTGACTATGCTGATTGGAGCTGTGGTATCGATTGATAGTGGCAAGAATAATACTCATGGACCATTTAATAATATATGATATGATAATAATATACTATATGAATGCTTCACCATTTAATAATATATATTAAAATACCTTTCCTATTATTTTCAGAAATGGCTGGCACAGTTCTCAATTTCCTAATAGTGTTCTTGTTTTCATAATAGTTGGATCCCAGCTCTGAACTAAGTGTCTTCAGCTGGGATCTAGATGTCCAGTCTGGTCCTCTTATGGTCTTCCATATAGAAAATAGCAGCATTAACTCAATAAGATGAACATGGGCAAGGTATACATAGAAACAAAGTGGAATGCTCTTCATTCAATTAGAGACTTTGTTGATGGTTCTATGTGCCTGCTTGCAAGCATAATTAAACTGAAGACACTGATTTGTGAGCCTTTAGTAGAGAAATTTCCACCACGGGGGTCTAAAATGTATCCCCACAGTAACCTAAATATATATTTTATATTTTAATTATCTTCATAATTGTTGTCGTAACCTGACGGAAACTGGTAATCAGAAGGCAGTTTCCCTGCCTATAAAATGAATAGTCAATACTTTATCAATACATTCATATTTAGCCATGACAATTGGGCTTACAGCTGTGCTAAGTGGTTTAATTCCACATTGGTTTCGTATCCTAGTGATAAGTAATCAGCTGAGTATTTTCCAAAACAGTCACACATGCTCTAGTGTTGCCGTCGGGTAATAGTTTCAATAGGCTGAAATAATTATACCGCACACCGATTTATACAAATTATTATAACTATTTGCAAACATAATCTTTAAACGTGAGTTGATGAAAGATGGTGCAGGCCCAATCTCACGATTGTTTAGTAAAAGCTACAAACAAGTAGAGTAGAAGAAGCCACAGAAACGCCCCAGGACATGAAGGCTGTTCAGAGAAAAAGATAGCAGCAGGGAGGATCACTGGTGTTGAGCTATCACATCAGCAACCTGCAAAGGTGGTTCTTAAACTGCAGACCATTTAACCTATGCAGCATACTGTAATGCTTAAAGGTCACATGACATGAAAACTTCACTTTAGGAGGTTATTCAACATTAATATGAGTTCCCCTAGCCTGCCTTTGGTCCCCCAGTGGCTAGAATTTTCGATAGGTGTAAACCAAGGCCTGGGTGTTCTTCTCCGCCTTTGAGAAAATGAAGGCTCAATTGCTCTGTTTGAAAATCTCCTCCTTGTGACGTCACAAGGAGGAAGGTTACCTCCCCTCTCTCTGCTTTGCCCGCCCAGATAATCTGTCCCGCCCATGAGAAACTGAGCTACAAGGAGGAAGGTTACCTCCCCTCTCTCTGCTTTGCCTGCCCAGATAATCTGGCCCGCCCATGAGAAACTGAGCTACAAGGAGGAAGGTTACCTCCCCTCTCTCTGCTTTGCCTGCCCAGATAATCTGGCCCGCCCATGAGAAACTGAGCTACAAGGAGGAAGGTTACCTCCCCTCTCTCTGCTTTGCCTGCCCAGATAATCTGGCCCGCCCATGAGAAACTGAGCTACAAGGAGGAAGGTTACCTCCCCTCTCTCTGCTTTGCCTGCCCAGATAATCTGGCCCGCCCATGAGAAACTGAGCTACAAAGCTCAGGACAAAGCTCAGGACAATACAAAGCTGGCCTTGCTGAAATTAAATTCTGGATCAGTACTAACTCTCCTTGGTCCAGCTACAAACCTCGGGCAAGTAGTTAACTAACGCTATATCATTTTGTTGCTTTACTGTATATGGTTACCTAGCTTGCTAACCTTAGAATGTGGCTGTAACATTAGCTCTGCATCTAACAGCTGAGTTACTGTCGCTAATGTAAAGGTAGATAGCATCAAGTATGTGTGTGAATACACATGCTGTAACGCGAGTGTTGTACACTTCTTTGTTGTTTGGATAACCGTTCTGCTTTTGGTGTTATGGCGCGCGCGATATTCGCCTTTCCCCTCATTGAAATGACTGAGTGTGCACCTCTGCCAACCAGGGTGATCAGATGAGAATGGGCAAATTCAAGGCATCTTACAGCAAAGGGGCTACGATACATTGTAAACATTAGCGCATGGTGCCGCCCCTCTCCTCCTCATTAGCATTTAAAGCTACAGACAGAGAAACAGCGCGTCTTGAGGAAAGCTCATTGTGGGACTGCTCGTAGTGGCTGTAATTATGCACCAAGGCTTAATTTCGGGAAAGAGACTTCAGATTTAGGGGACCACTAAGGCCTATATAAAAGCATCCAAAAACAGCATGTCGTGACCTTTAATTAATAATAATAATGTAATGAAATGTGCCTTGTGGCATCAGAGTCGCTGGTGCCTTGTGGCAGAGTCGCTGGTGCCTTGTGGCAGAGTCGCTGGTGCCTTGTGGCAGAGTCGCTGGTGCCTTGTGGCAGAGTCGCTGGTGCCTTGTGGCAGAGTCGCTGGTGCCTTGTGGCAGAGTCGCTGGTGCCTTGTGGCAGAGTCGCTGGTGCCTTGTGGCAGAGTCGCTGGTGCCTTGTGGCAGAGTCGCTGGTGCCTTGTGGCAGAGTCGCTGGTGCCTTGTGGCAGAGCCGCTGGTGCCTTGTGGCAGAGTCGCTTGTGCCTTGTGCATTCCAACCCCAAGGGGGAGTAAAGCTGCCCTTTTGAAAATTAAGAGCATCAGTTGGTAAACTTAATTTCATTTTGTCCGGTCTAAACACTAATTCCAAAAGAATGATAAACCTTTTATCAATTAAGATCTACATTAACTGATTGGTCTGGCAAAGTTTTTATTGTGCGTGAGATCATAGAACGTATTAACGTTCTCTTAACTGATGATGCAGCAAGGCAGAAATTTCATTCAATGTCTTCATTACAAACAGCACTAGCTTGTCAGGGATTACATTCAGCTTTCGGATGTAGTTATTCTTTCTTTCTTTAATCAGTTTTATTGGTATTTGTTATAAAGTCATCTTGTTGACTGTAAAATTGTTAAAGCACTACCTTTCCTTCGTCATAATAAATACTGCAATCCGTCATAACATCATATCCATGACGATACTGTGCTTTCCTGTCTTTACCATGTGTGTACATACTGAAATTCTACTGCAACATGATTTGTTTGTCATATATTTTTACTTTTCAAAAACGTAATTTTGGTTCATTTATTTGCCATCTTTATAATTCCTGTTGCACCTCATTTCAGCTATTTCCAATGCAGCATACTTTTTTCACAAAACCCCAAAATAAGTCATTTTGTGCAAATCATCTGAAAAGGCACCTGCTTCTTCCACGGATGAAAAGTATCTTCAATTCCACAAGGTCTGAGACTAAAGCATGTCTCTGGAGTCGGGGCTGAGGGTGTCCCGCACCATGTTGGAATACACAGATCTGTACACGCTCAACACGTCCGAGGCAGAGGGCCGGAACTGAGGGTCTCTCCTCTTACACTCTCTCTGAATGTGAAAGAGATGGAAGTGGACCACATCCCCCCCAGGTACCCTGCCCATTAAATAACGTGTCACATCAGGAATTTTCCAAATATCAGTTCTTTCATCATACCCTGGCATGAGCTCATCTGTAAATGGCTGCCCATTGCCATGAGGCCACAGCTGCTCTGGAGCCACAAAGTCCCCCATGAGCTCTCTATGACCACATTTCACCAGTAGGCCCCTTTCCTTGTCTGCCAGAGGCAAGGCATCTAAATCATTGACCACGAGGTGAAAGTCACTAGTAAGCAGGAACTGTGACAGTGTTTTCTCTAGATTGTTTGAATCGCACATGACGCGTGTCCCCGCAGGACTGGTATGAAGGAAGTGTAGGATGGAAACATAGTCCAGAGCCAGCTGCAGCCGGGTCTGCCAGGTGTCCAGAGTGCGATGCCTTTCACTGGCCAGTACGGTGTCCAGGTTGAGCAGGGAGCCCAGCGGGTGGTACTCTGTGACAAGGCTGAACTCCTCGGGGCACAGCCCCACCAGCTGGACCACCTGGGGCCCCTGCAGGGCTTGAAGCATGGAGAGGCCGTGCAGAAGGTCCTGCTGGAACTCAGGGGACGAGAGCCGGGAGAGGGCAACCTTGTTACCTTTCCACTCAGAGAGATAAATCTGCAAGAAAAGTGAAACAAGGTTCTAGATATTCAAGTGTATGTCTTTAAGTAATGTTGGCTAACAGTCCCACATTCATTACAATGCCAATGGTCAGAGCCCTCAAAATAATTTTCCCTCAAGTGGTTGAAAGACACAAACCCTACCGTGCATCACGTTGTACCTGGAACCTGTGCTGTCCTTTGAGGTGGCTTACCTTCTTTACAGCCCCTTGGCCGATCATCTTTAACTTGCGAACTTCTGTGTTAATTTGTTGACACAGCAACCATGGGGAGCAGTTCTTCATAGATGAAATCTTGAAGTGGTGAGGCAGGCAAGGGCCATGGGGCTGCATTGGATGGTTGCCAGTTTGGTGCAGTGAGTCTATGTACAGGTAGATTAACACATTCCCAAAGAGCAGAGAACCGAGGCACAGCAACACCACTGGTACACTGCGGGCTGGGCTGCCGCGGCCCATCGCGACCGGCACCTACATCAACAGAGAGAGTACTGTTACATCAGGTCACATATTATCAAGTGTTTTCTGTATTATTGTTGTCTTTTAAAATGTATTACCTTTCAGAGATGCTGCATGAAAAGGGATTTCAAAATTGCTACCTACTCTAAGAAATATACCCAGCTCAGTAATTTATAAATGTCTTATTTTTTTCTTAGCAGGCAATATCGCTTATACGGTTATATGGGTTGCAAACGCTTGTTTGCGCTATTTGAGGAGAGAATCTTGATTATTCCCAAGAATCACTTTCTTCTAATGTGTTAGGGTTAGTAAATATAGTAAATACTCAAGTAGCTATGCACATTTGACTGTGAACTATATAAAATGTTAAATTACAAGTTCAAACACTGTTGATTCATGACGAGACCGTAGGCCTATCCCAAGCACACTGACAACTTGTTCACATCACAGAAGTGCAGGGAAACAGGGGCGTCGTTAGACCCTTTTTACTGGGGCACTTGCCCCAGTATAAATCTGCTGTGCCCCAGTAAAATCTAATAAGTTTGAGTTTTAACAATTTACTTTATTCGTCAATGCATTCATTTAGATTGATAATCCCAGAAAAAATAAACGCAATATCCCAATCAACGCTTGTAAAATCAAAGCAGTTTAACCGAAAACACAAACCGATGCATGTCTTCGCGCTCTTCTGAGCTTGCCAAATAGCCACTGCAGCACGCACACAGAAGTCCAGGTGTCGGACTCGGCACACAAGTTAGAATTGATAGGCTAAGAAAACATTACAAAACTAAAGAAAGTTTCTAAATGATAGGCCTACCAATTATCTTATTTTGCCTAAAACATAAAAACAATATTACATGAAGCTCAAAAAAACAGTATTTGCGCTCAAATGAATGCGAAAAAAATGTGTGCTCTCGCATTAACTATTGATGTCACTGCCAAAGCCAGGGCTGGACTGGCCATCTGGCATACCGGGCATTTGCCCGATGGGCCGACGCACTTTTGGGCCGACTCGCCGATATAATGTATGTTTTTTGGTCGGGCCGACCCATAAAGAACTGATTGCGGCCCATTGTATTTTTCGTTTTTTTGGTCGGGCCGGCCCATAGAGAACTGACCGCGGCCCATTGTTTTTTTTTGTTTTTGGTCGGGCCGGCCCATAGAGAACTGACAGCGGCCCATTGGTTAATGTCCTTAATTGGCACTCGCCTGACCCAATCAAATCGGCTCATCTAAAGTGAACCGAAAATCGGCCCTGGACGATTTTCGGTTCACTTTAGATGATTCCCAGTCCAGCCCTGGCCAAAGCTGATATCAAACTTGCGTCCCTGAACTGTGTATAGTGGGTTAAACAAGGGGAGTTTCTATAGCCTAGTAGTGCATTGTGCGCAGCAAGCTTGAAAGAAAAAAAAGGGATGAGTTTTATGTCTAACAACGACCCTGCAGGGAACAGTTACGATAGGCAAATGTTACAGATTTGGGGCCGTATTCACGAAACATCTTCAGGCTAAAAGTAGCTCCTAACTTGCCGATTTTGGAGAAACGCATACAAAATTATGGGCGTCAGTCCTAATTTTAAGATGTTTTAGCGCTACAACCTGCTCCCAAATCTGAAAAGTTACCCTAACCCTCCACATCCACCACCAGATGCGACTGTAGAGCATAATGACACCGCGAATACGGACGTTTATCATTATTATTATTTTGTATTATTATTAAGAGGCCCCTGATTGGTCGAGGCCCTGGGCTTAAGCCCAGGTAAGCCTGTGCATTAAGGCGCCACTGGACAGGGAGAGCCTAACCTGTCAGCTGTGTTGTCGATGCCTTGAGAGAAAAAAGGAAGTGACCAGAGCTTGCCATAACGCAGCATCTCTGGTCGTACAATGTGTATGACGTCATTGACATTTTAAAAGGCTTTTTAAGACAAAAAAGTTACTTTAAAAATACCAAACACCCAGCAGTGTGTATTTTCTTTGCCTCCTCTTTCGAATGCAACATTCAAATTACTTGACAAAAATTTATATCCTGAGAAATGTGGATTTTGAGGGGTATAGCTCCATAGACCTCCATTCATTCTGCACTCGCCCGTTAGCGCCCTCATCTGGAACTAGTGTGGAACTGCAACCAGTTCAGAACCCGGAAGTTTCCCGAGAGTGGCAGTTCTCACCATATTAGACATTCTCTGGTTAAATATAACGCAATGTCAAACGTTAGTTTACCAAGATCGTTTACAATTCATATATGTTTACTATGTCCACATATAAAAAACTGACATCATTTTAAATTTGGAAACTTCCAAAAGACGTCTTTTTTATTTGACTTAAATTCAAATTAGGTGTGTATGACCAGTAGTTTAAAGAGCCGTTTACACGAGGTAGAGCTTTTTTGTCTCTTCTCGCTCCACACCGACACTGTGGCTGTATAGAAAATACAATATATTTCTTTAAAAAGCTGCATTTAGGATTAATATTAATTACCACTAAAACACTGAAAAATCGATGTATTTGTGTATTTATGATGCTGGTTGACTCTACACCTAGTTTGGTGTGAACTAGTTTCAATGGAGTAGGGGTGGGGAGCAATGATAGCTTCTATGTACTTATATTACATTTGCTTTGAATGACCAAAACTGCATCACTATGTTTCAAACCTTGTGTGAAATGTAAATTAGCACCATCGAAATGACTTAAAGGGATGGCTACGCAACATTCACAGCTTTGTGTAGCATTTTTACAATAAACCCACAATATCATGACCGGGGGCAATTGAGGTAAAAATGCAGAGATTTTCTTTCACCTAACTTTATACATTCATTAAATACAATACTTTATACATTCATTCATACAATACTGAAATTCACTCAATTTCATTCCCTTTAAATGTTTGATTTAAAAGGTTTCATTACCCAGATAAGAGGCTAGAATTGAGTCTTTTCCGGGAACAGCAGTATGGTATACAGCAATCAGTGTGAGATCCTCTGGGATCTCTGGTGCTGTGACCTGGGTATAATAAAATACATGTAGTTTGGAAGTGCAGATATACAAAAACAAGACCCACATACTCGCACATCAGCACACACATTTCACATTGAATCTGGAGACCAATTGCACTTGAGAAGCTGCCACTAACAATGCTATGTCAGTCCAATACATGCTGGACATTTTTTTAAACTATTACGATGTAAAGGTGTATTATGTCACAAAAACTCTCCCATTTCCATGTTTCTGTTGCCCATGACTTTGAGGGACACCGGTTTACATGGAGATCTCTCGTGCTTATCTTAGCTTTACGAACTTGGATCACAGAACAAGATACAAAAGAGGTTTCCAATTACAAGAATCCTGAGCCCAAAGCAGCTCTTTTTTGGAGCATTCTCCAGAACTGAGTTTCTTCAAGGGTCCTAAGGCATTAACTTGCTGTGAAGCAGAAGCATACAAACGGGGTACATGTGTGCCGCACTAAAAGTGTAAAATACAACTAGCCTTAGTAACAGGGTTAGGGTTGTATAGTTCTCTATCTGGATTACCTGAATTCTGTGAAACAATCCAGATGATTGTAGTACAAAACAAGTTGACTTTTATTGTAAAAAACCTGAAGATGCGGTACATGGAACACTGAGCTTATGCCTCGCATGGAGGACTTGTCACTTGAGCCACACAATACACTGTATTGGGGACACAGCAAACCTTCTTGCGACGGCAGGTATGAATGTGCCATCCTCGAAGAGCTGGACTACCTGTGCAACCTGAATGGGCTGCATTTACCGCCTCATGCTACCAGTAGTGAAAAGGACACTAGTAAAATGTAAAACTAGAGGAGAATTAGTCAGGAAGGATAAGGAGAGAGCAATTGTCTGTGGCGACCACCTGCAAAACCATTATCTTTTGTTCCCTTAGATGTAATTTTCGCTGGGCCTACCATCTACTTGAGAACACAGATCGAAGTTCTCACGAGAGGCGTCTTTGTTTATTCTAAAATGGCTCGTTGGCTCGGGCTTACAGCTATATCGTCAGATTTGTTATTGTATTCTTCCTCCAAAACCTCCATTGAAAAATCGTGGAAAAACGGTACCTTCAATTTAACCAATGGCGACTCCTGTATATAGTCGTTGGAGTGCGCCTCGATCACGCGATGCACCTCATAAACGGTGGTTGCAATTTTCCCTAACCTCAACAGATAGAAGGCTATACAGGTTTAGACGCCAGTTCAAGTAGCTCGACGCAGTCAGCTTCTTGCGTGACGTAATGAAGCTTTGTTTGGATGATCACGTGTTTTTTTCCCAATCGAAGCGAGGCGTTGATAAGCTCCATTTGTATTGGTACATTCACATAATTGCATAGGAATGTCGGAATACGACAGTTGTGGTGGTTATTATATAGATTGGTGTGGTATTTCTCAAATCAAAACTTGGCACATAAAAGTTTTTTTTGAAACTAGAACTAGAATACACTGCACTAGAATCTTAACTTCTTTCCGGAAACATTTATCACGTGACCTTTGTCTCGAGAATTTTCCATTGCTGACTGTGGCCCTCTCGCAACCACCAAAGGAACATTTTAACTTGATCAACGTTTGAACCTTTGTACGAAGTAAACAGTAAAGATACAGTAAAATGTAATTAGTCTAGAATTATTTTAGAAAACGTTTTTGGGGGATCTGTGGAGTTGGGCAAGCTAATGTTAGACTAGCTACCCAGCTATCCTAACTGTTGACAACCTTTTCTAGCCAACGTTAGAGCTAACTAGCTATCCACGAACCTAGATAGTGCTGCTAGGCTGGCTAATTGTTTAAAACGAAGGACATTTTATGCATGTTTAATAGCATAAACTAGCTTAAAACAGCTACTGTAGCTCAGCTTTTCCAAACATTTCCTCGGTTAGTTAGCAAGGGACGACGAAGAAACCCAAACATGGCTTTGGCTGATGTAAGTAGTCTTGAATTTATTATCTTTGACATGATTTAATATTGAATATTTAGCTCTACTAAGATTCAATATGTTTATTGTATGTTAACTGTATGCACCTGCCCACCACAGCAAATTCCTTGTTTATGAATACACAATTCTGATTCTGATTAGCATTTTTGGGCACTTGTACAAGCTAGCTCTAGCTGCTGTACGCTATTGCTAATATTATTGTTTGTTTGCAAGCTTACTAGTAACTATAATTTGCGTTGTCATTAGACAACTTTGACGTTCTTAAAGCTTAAGTAAGTGGTATATAAAAATGATTTTTTAACGTACATTTGTTTCAGGATTTGAAGAGATACCTGTACAAACAGTTACCAAGGTTTGTTACTAAAGTATTGCATGCGTAGACCAATTATATGTCAAACAGTAAAATGTTTACTGTCATGGTATTCGTGTCGAATGCAGTCAAAGTATGTTAACCAAAAACGATTTGTCCCAAAAGTGTGGGTATTGTAAACATTGCTTCAGAAAATGTCATTATTCTGTACACTCGTCGACGCGGCTCTTTTAATGCCACTGGCCTAGTAGGACATTCCACTGCTGCCTGTTTGCATTATAATAATCAGTAATCAGATTCAATTAAGCAAGTTAGTTAGCACTGTGGTTGGAGTGAACCGGATGGTACTGTAGCTCTTCAATACATTTTTTTGGTGTTAAATTAGACGATTCCAATACGGTTGAGTTAACCAAATCCTCCTGTCAAATTGACTGTTTTCCATTTAGCACTGTGCTCACTGTGACAACTGAGAAACCCTCTTGTGTTTTTCCATTCAGTGTTGAAGGTCTTCATGCAATAGTGGTGACAGACAGGGACGGTGTCCCAGTTATTAAAGGTACACACACACACACACAGCCACACGCCCATCAACACCCACACACACATCCCGAGGACACACACACACACATGCAGCCCCCGTCACCGTCAGTATATCTTGTGTTTATGCACTAATAATTCAGTAGAGCACTGGTCAATTACCATGCTTTTCTCAGTATAGACGGCCATAAATATGTCACCTTGCTAAATTCCTTGCTCAGTATAACTGACTGTCCACTACAAATAAAAATGTTTTAATTGTGTTGGGCAGTGGAGCAGATCAACAACTTGAGCAGCTGTCATTAACAAACATTGATGTGTGTCTGGCAGTTGCAAATGACAACGCTCCCGAATACGCTCTCCGGCCCGGGTTCCTCTCCACATTCGCCCTGGCCACTGATCAGGGCAGCAAGCTGGGCCTCTCCAAAAACAAGAGCATCATCTGCTACTACAGCACATATCAGGTGAGGTCCCCTCTCTTGCACACACAATTCTGCTACTTTACTATTTAACATGGTTTTGTGGCTAGTGCCCACATTAGTCAAATCCATTTTCCAATGGTTGTTGTTTTCTCTCTCAGATTGTGCAGTTCAATCGACTACCACTGGTTATCAGTTTCATTGCATGTAGTAGTGCCAACACAGGTGAGATCAAACTTCACATGAGAACCTTTTTGTTGTAACATGCAGGTGTGTGTGAGAGAGAGCACTCAGTACTCTGGTGACTGAGTTCTGTGGCTGGGAGGCATGAATGTCGACCTGTGATTATACATATACCAAAATGCTCCTTGACAAGACATTAACCTGGATATTTCCTACTGCTTTTTCAGTCGGCAAAGCAGGGTAAAATGTTACATTTAGTTGTAACCTAGTATAAAAACTTGCCTGATGTATCATTAATGGATTGTATGTGCTTCTGAAGCACTGTAGGGTTTGAGCTTCTGTACAAAATAATTTTATATATATTTTTAGGCCTTATGGCATTGTGAAACAGAGATGAAGTATTAACAACATCAGTACATGACTGCTCTGGATTGATTTGAGAGGAACATGTCTGGGGATGCAACGCTTGAACTTTTACATCTTTGATGCAGGTTTGATAATCACCCTGGAGAATGATCTTGTGCCACTCATTGAGGAGTTGAGACAAGTAGTGGAGGTTGCTTAAGGTCACCATGGTAATCGCCCATCGCAGAATCAAGACTGGAGAACATCATGAATAATATTCCTGAAACTCTGTTCCACACACAACACAAACACCCAAAAGAAAGACTTTTCTCTTAACATGCTGTATTATTATTATTATAGTTTAATTTCCTTCATCTTTTATATATGAAAGATGCTCCTCTCTTGCTATTAATTTTAGATTCATAAATAGTGTGATTATAATTTTGTATTCATTCAAACAATATTCAGAAAACAGAAATGTCATCATTTAATTATTGTATTAAAATAACACATCCAAGTACTAAGACATGTATTCAGCCAAGTGCCCTACAGAAAGCAAGGTTACTTAGAAACCGTAAAATATTAAACTTATGCTAGCTCTGCAAAACAGTCCTCAGTGCTCTGCTGAATGTATGTTCTAGTCATGGTGTAGTCACATTTAATGATATACTAATACAACTCATAATGTCACAATACCAGCCACATTAACTATTAATATAGCCTGAAGTCAAGTTGCTATCTTCAATTTAAAACTTGCAGTACAGGAATATTCTGCTTCTTCTCTTCCCACTGTCATCGTCCCTTTCTAATCTGTGACTGAAAACAAATGGTAATAGAGTTCTTTATAAGCATTTTTTTTGTTAAGGTAATGTTTTATTTGTCACCATCAGAATGTAACTTCTGTACAATTAAGGAGACAACACCAGATGATGTGCTTGCATTGTAGCCAGTCTACAGATTATGAGGCAACTCACCAGTTTCCATTGTAATATCTTGATCCATTCATCTGCCTCCACACCAGTCTTGGCACACAGATAAAATATCCTTTCTGGGAACACTAGACTAAGAAGACACAGTATTAGTACTGAATGGCAACTAACCCATTTCAGCAACCCAGAACTGGGAATACAAATATCAGATAAGTCGCTGGTATAGTAAGATGGCGTAAGAGGCAATCAAATAATTGTGTTAGGCATAAATTAACTGTAGCAATGTCATCCAGGCAATTCAAAACTTTTTAACAGTTCTTGGTTTGCATTACACGTAGCATTAAATTTGAAAAAAAGCATGCAAGTGGACTGGGTAAACATACTCATACTTAAAAAACAGTCCTTTATGTTATATGCTTTCATTATTGCACCGTAGCTTGAATAACTAATTATTGTTATAACAAAAAGCATCTTGGAAGAGTAGGGTATTTGTTTATTTGATCTGTTAGTGATACTTCTCTTTTTTTTCTGCCACTGTGTCAATATTTCATCTTTCTCCCAGAGGAAGTGAAACCAACTGATCTGTGTAGAAAGCTGCTTCATATAAATACAGTCTGAAACCTAATTATAATTATTGGATGTACCGTACACAGAATTTGTTGTCGGGTTAGGGTTAGAGTTAACTATACTACTATAACTATCCATGATACTTTGTTTAAAATGGTTTATTTCCATTTACTAATCCTTTATTACTTAATTATACTATATATTAAGCCTCTATTAAAGGCCTTAAACATAATGCTTACCATGATATCAAAAGGTTGTTTTCTGATATTATTTGGGACCCAAGTGACACTACGCCCTCCCCCCCCACATCCACAGTGTTTATAGCTCTATTATACATAGTGTCTACAAACAAAACCATTAAATAGGAAACTTCTAGAATTGTTTGTTTTGTAAACTATACCAGGTACAGGTAAACTATACCAGTACAGGTAATGTTTACAATGTAGTGTATACATTGTAAACATTGCCTTCAAACTCCCTGCTGATATTGTTGTTAAATGTACATTTTGCACCACATTGGCCAAAAAACCTGTTGGTTTTCAAGTCTCATGACAATTGTTTTGATTCAGGTACAACTGGTTACATTTGGTGAATGTCTAACAGTGCATAGATCAACATCCCTTCAGAGAACAATGGTGGCAGATAGGCTAGATGAGTAGAATGGTTGTAGCACAATGCAGAAAGATCGAAAGGTATAACTGCTTTATAAAATTGTCAGTGTCACATGGTAAACAAGCCTTCTTCCTGGCCTCACTGAAGTGACTGAAGAACAACACAGGCAATTAATGCCAAATCTAGGTCTTCAATGCTGATTAAAACCGACCCCAATGTACTCACCTTTGGAAATGTATTGCCAATGTTCTACACCAATATGGAACTATGGAAACATTCAGTCATTCTAGTTATTTAAATCTCACCAGTTAACACAGAACATACTGAGCTCTTCCCACTCACCAAAAGCAGTTCACTCTGTCCTGCGTGTAGTCAAACTGGACCGCAGAGCAGGCCGTCAGGTCCAGGGTGCGAATGGGCTCGTCTAACTACAGGAAGGCCCCCACATCAGAGAGACAGTTGTTTTTTTGTTGTAAACATTTTAAATACAATAATGTACCAACCCCAGTGTGTCTTGGGTTAGGGTTACAGTACAGCATTTATGTAATAGTCACACACCGTCTGGTGTTTAGTAGCTATATTGATATCACCGAATATCACTACATTGACTATGGCAATGATAACTGCAATTCAGAGACTAAAATCGTATTGTAGAAAACAGCAGTACTGGAGGGTGTTGCTGAGAAACTGGCAAGACTCACCATTTTGTCTTTGAAGTATTTAAGTTCATATCTGTTTAATGTAAACCATCTCTGTTTCCAATTCTGTAGAAAATGAACATGCTCTCACCCACGCAATACACATTTTCTACCTGTGTGCTCAATAATTCCACGTGTCAAATTTTCGTTCACATGGAATAAGGATTAAAAAACTAAAAACCCTTTTCATTTACTCACCTTTATGATGGCTCCTTGCTTCACCAAATAGCCTTCCTTGGTGCCAAGCTGTGGAATGTTCCACTGCATTAGTATAAAGGTCACACTCCCGTGGGGTCGGCTGATGCGAGAATTTAGTTAGTAAAAAGTGTTTTGCAGTTTGGAAAGAGCCGAGCAGTCATACCGATGGAGCGTTAGCCACCAGGTCTTTTTCTGTCCTCCCTGTCTGCATGGCAGTATGAACCCGCACAGACTCATAGATGGACGGCTCTTCCACTCGCAATGGATATGGGACTTTAAGGACAATGAGTGTACCTGGGTGAAAAAGAGAGATAGAAGTTTTGCGGTATTTTATAATGACGATAAGTACAAGACTATCCCAAAGGCCGAGAATGTCTTTTGAAGAAAAACATATAATAAAATGTCACACATTTCAACGTGAGAAAGTTATTCCAAATACACCTGTATCACTGCCCAGCAGTGGTTGGTTGGCAAAATGTTTGACAAAATCTTGCAGAGATGGGAATTCATTGAAGCCAAAGGTGTAACCATTGCTTGTTCGTGTCACATGGAAATGTTTAACTGAGTCTTTAGCCCTGTAAATTAGGTCAAAACAGAATCAAAGGCAATGTAAAACTGCATATTAGATGGAGGTGGGGGATAAAGTAGGGGGCTCAAGTTTGAAGGATGGGAGCATCAACCTGACAGATAGAGCGAAGCAACCAGGACCCTCATTGCTGTTCCTCAGGAGGTAGCTGCCATCCGTGCCATTGGACAACAGAAGAGCTTCAGCCGTGTGACGGGACAGGCCCAAGTGGTACCACCTGGGAGGTGTAAAACACGTCACTAGCAGCAGCATGCTAGGTTGTTAGACCAGGGCGTCCCGTTCAGACCAGGGCGTCCCGTTCAGACCAGGGCGTCCCGTTCAGACAAGGGTGTCCCGTTCGGACCCTTTTTTTGTGCGAGTCTTATGCACAGATATTTAGTATGTACACATTCAAAATATCAACACTCCAATTTGTTGTGAAAGTCATTCCTTCTAACCCAAAACACCTCTGAAATGAAGTTGTGAGTTAATTTGCCATCTGTAATGATGTACACTGGAATGATTGGATTCAGATCCCATCCCTGTGGTTGTATTGACTCATGTACTGATGTAGTAAAGCAATTTCGGAATGAGTGATTGATTGGATTAAAATAAAATAAGTCGCCTTATTTCCAATTTCAATCTAAAACTATCAAATACTACAATTGTATGGTTGGTTTCCTGGACACAGACTCAATGTGGTTGAGGCATGTATGTCAGTACTGTGTTTTAGGTTAGCAGAGGAAAACAAGCTGCAGATGCAAGAGGCATTGATAGGGATGTGAAAGTTGTGCTATTTGCATTGCTGTGTGCTGCTAAACCAAATAAGCTATTTTTGATACGTGGCCTGCGGAGTATAATGTAGGTTTATATGCTATCTATCTAGGTTTGCTAACCTACATATAAATAACTAATGTGAAAGGGTGCAATGTCATGTAATTGACTTTCTGGTTCTGACGTGCTCTGATTTACAGGGTTCATGCCACATAAAGTTTCAGGAAATAAGTGAGACATGTAATAAACGATTTTTAAGTATTTTGGTGTTGCGACGTAACCATTAACTTTCAATTTAAAAACCACTAACCTATTTTCTGAAGTTTGAAAATCTATTTCTCAAGAAGTACCAGCTGACTAGTGTCAACAACATGGGGCATGACCAAAGAAAACACATCAGCTGATGTTCATCAAGATGTTGTGGTTGCATATTTAGGGCATTTAGGTGACTATAGTCTTATTTATTTTGATTCACCACGTCAGGTGTGTTTACTTTGCTATCTGACTAGGAAATACAGACTATTCCTTGACCACCGAAACACTGTGGAAGAACTGTACACTTCTGATCCTTGATCTTCTGCTGCACAAGTGTCTGCTAAATGCATTGAATGTAAAAAATTATCAATTGTAGGCTTTAGTTCAACCTCAACCTGCAGGGCATGATAGTATGGCACGTATCCAAATATGAAGCCTAGAGCGTAGCCTTTAAATCACTTTCTCCATGTCCACGGTCGCACCAACATTACAATTATACTGTACCTTGAACTCCAATAAATTATTTCAATATGTATCTAATATTACACACGGCTCTTCATTTCCTCTTACCCCAATGTCTCCAATTCATCGTCCATATCCACAACACCAGTTCTAGAAGCTAGAGGTGGATCAATGCCGGCGAAATGCACCTGTAGTTTTAGAACTACCGTAAGGCTCTAGGACACAGCCGGCAGTGGATTAAAATAGGTTTTCAGCAGCGAGAGGACACGCCCGCCCGCACGCGCAATGAAGGAAATACGTTACTGTAAATATGTTATACATAATCGTTTAAATGCGTTGCGACATTTCGTGCCGTATCGTTCCTTAATCTGAATTCTGTTAAAGTATCCTCCTACGTCATTCTTCTTACCTCTCACTAGGCTACTTTACATGTTTACATTGTTATAGTAACCCCATACAAATTAGCTGACTTGTGCCAAGGCAATTTTCTGAATATTCGTATCGTTTAGCCTAGTAGCAATTTTCAACTGACATATGGAGGTAATGGTTCTAGGCTGGAATGGTCGTTAAACCGGTAATCATGTAGCATAGGCCTACTCTGGGTTAGAGATGATATCAGGGTGATGATACTTGCTGCTTTAGTAGTGGATTTAGATACTGTTTAATGTCATCACACCACTGTCAACTTGACAATACTGTTCTTGTACAGATGTTCTTCTTTCAGCATAGTGCCAGAGCACATAAAATGCATAATAGTACAGTTCAGCACATTAAGATGCAATATTGTGGATAAAAAAAGCTGTATTCATGATAAATTGTACAGAAAGTAGATACATTGTACACATTTCAATGATTGTAAACACTTTGCAAACAGTGCAACATGTTCATAACAGTACAAAATAAAGGTATAAGAAGACCCCCTCCCCAGTCTGTTAGAATCTCTTTCATAAATGGCCTATGGAGTTAACCCAGCTCTTTATGGAGTTGTATTTGTTCATGTCATACTAGTCAATACAAGTGTCAGTGTTTTCCCCAATTACATTCGAGTCAATTTAGACACCCGATGTCATCTGAATACAGTAAAAACAAATGACAAATAATTTCATTCATTCATCATTCATATTTTGTAACTTCAGTATAATTAACAGCATCTGTGATTATTTATGGTTTAACAGGCACCAGTATCTGTGTTTACGCCCAGCAGTGGAGAATTCCATGAACAGCCAACTGAAGGATGTGACTGGGAGAAGGTGGAGTGCTATAATGTTGCTTCTATGGCCAGCCACAGATTATTTCAACCGAGTTAAATTCAACACAACATTATTACACAGCAACCAATCTGGAGAAAAAAAAAACATGAACAAAACATTCAAATATTCTCTGTCTCTGTTGAGCTTCTCTGAGTTAGCCTCTCCATGTTCTCCCACACTCACAAGCTTCTCATCCTAGCTGGCATCCCAGCTAGTTATTTGTAGCAAGGCCTTGTACCTAAGCCTTTGGTAACTGGTACCCAAAACTGATTAGAGAATATCCGACACATTGCAGCAAAACGAACCTTCTTAGGTTTGAGACATGGACACATTGAAACACAGAATATAATCAATGTGCTTTCACAGTGAGAACAAACATTTTATTTCAACGTGTTCATGTCTTTAAGCTAGAGCTTATAGTTGCTAAGGCAACTGTAACTGTCTCACCCATCAAACAAGGGTACATCTCTTCTGTTTTCCATGTCTCGAAACAAGACACAAGCAATCCTAGAGAAAGGACAATTTTAATGTCCGAAATTTAGAGGCTTTGCACTCCTTGCAAAAGGCAAAGACATCAAGAGACAACTGGGCCAGTATTTGTGTTGCACTCTTGAAGATCCTGGGTAATGAGTTCCGCATCAGGGTTTTGAAGGACCAGGTCGTCCACATGAAGGCTTCTGGCTTCGGCCTGGGTGTGGTTCCAGCGCTGCATCCTTTTCCAGTATTCTTCTGGGTTCAGTTTGTCCATCTGAGCAGCAGCCAGTGCACTGGAGGGAGATATTGTGTTGTGCAAGGCATGGAACAGCATTCTAAAGCAGAGAGGGAGAAGAAACCAGTAAGAAGCATATTCGAATGCTCACTCACTTTGGGAAGTTTAAAAGAAATACAGCCCCCTGCTAACCAGCACCCCATTAACACCAGATGTGTAAAGTGCCAGTCATTCGACCGTAGTTGGGGAAATACAACAAATAATTCTGCATTCAATCAAATTACAGGACCCTTTTTTCATGAGTTTTCCTCAATTTGGGAGTTTTATAACCCAGTATCCTTACATTTTCAAAATCCAACAAGGATGAGCTAGTTTAAAGCAATAACCCTAACCCTGTTGCACCTATTTCTGTGAAATTGCTGCCAACCTCCCATTAGGCAATTTCTTTCCTGGCTTCCAAGGTTGTGATTCTCTTTTCTCTTAGCAGATGTCACAAGAGGCTCCCTCCCTCACACAAGTTTTCTGTCATTCAGATGTGTATAGGATTCAGGCTATATTTGAAGCAAAGCTTATGTATAGCATGTATAAATACTATTTAACAATTATTTTATTGAATAAACTATGAAGCACATTTTTGTTTCATATGGGCTATATGTTGTGTGAGTATGGTATGAGTGAGTAAGGCATGTCATGACATTAATAGGTATTACAGGGGTAAAAAGCATGAATTTTGGTGACTATTGGTCATGGATTTGTGACATTCTATTTTTTAAAGATTGGAGAAGACATGAGTTTTTGTATCAGAGATATTGTAAAGAATTTTGAAAAACATTCTTGCTTTTTACATGCCTGGTGGGAACATAGGCCCAACTGTTTACAGTGTCAAATAAATTGAATTATGTGGTCAAAAATTCTGGGTAGCCTCTGATGTGCATCAGACAGGTGCTCTGGAATACGGCCATGCCTAGTTTGTCCTGCTGGGTGTTTGTATTACCCTCACCAGGTAAGAACCCTGCCTAGCCCTGACCCTAACCCTGGTATGTGTGTGTGTGTGAGAGAAGTGAGTGTCATACCTTGGTAGCAGTGCAAGGACTGTGGTGAGGGTGCATACAGCATAAAAAAGGGGTTGGGACATTTGCAGCATTTCAACTCCCAGGGGGTTGGTCGGTGGACTGCATGTCACACACAGGCAGCTGAAGACCAAGGTGAAGCCGAAATAGAAGAGACCACTGCCCAATAGCACCAGCCCATGTAACCATGTCTGGGGAAAGAGCAAATATAAAAACAGTTCTAAAACAAAACAAACACTAAATGCACACACCAAATACCAGGTTTGCAGACACACAGAATGGTAAGACATTGTGCAGTAAATAAATCTTGAAAAATATGAGTAGAAAATACTTGTTTGTCTCACAGCCACATCCAAACAACCTCAGAAACACCCTATAGCAGGCATAGGCCCACTACGCATCTCCCAGGTGCCAATTCTTTTTGTCAAATTCACTCATTAGCAAAGAATTGTATTTGTCTTGTAACATAATGTAATTTGAGTAAGTTTGTGTATTACCAGTGTGTGGCTCTCGAGTACTTGATGCAGCAAGATGATGAGGAGGGCAGAGGCATTGATGGGAGATCCAAAGGAAAGGATGTCTACATCTGACCCTGCATATGCCTGCCCCAAAACAACACATCATAACCAGCCTAGAGGTTTAGTTTTTTGTATTTATTTTTTATATTTAAGGAGATGGCAAAAATCATGGCTTAAAGACCCATAGCCAGGTACCATCTTAAAGCATGATATATTTTTGCTTATTTTGCAAAGTGATAAAAGTCCTAAACATAAGTCCAGATACCTTACTAATCGAAACTTTCCCTTCAATGTCAATCTACTTACAAAGTAAGGCACAAAGAAGCAAACAAGGCTTTGGTAGAAAGCATCCAGGATTGTGAGCCAGAAGGTAGAAGACTGGTAGGCCTAGAGAGAAACAACATTCATACAGAAACATATTCAATGGACAAATGTTTTATGTTACTCACATTTTATGTTTATGTTATTTTCACCTTAATACACACCATGGAATTATTTCCCAACTTGTAAAGCTGTGGTAACTTTATGAGGGTGCTGGCAGTAACATCCCTGTCCAGGATGCCGTACAGCAGTGGAGGGGCTGAGGTGAAGAGGAGGTTGAAGAAGATGAGGACCCAGGAGTTGGTCATGACACTTCCAGAAAAGCCACAGAAGAATTGGTAGTAGAACAGCAGGTTGACGTACATCTAGACAAGGGTGGGGGGAAAAATAGGAGAGAAAGAGTCATAAATACGGCAGATCTTCATGATGGTCCTAAATCCTGGACAGACTGAAGGGGAAAACTTACCACATTCTTATAGAAAAAGTAAAGGACCATGTTGGCGAGGCGTGTGTAGCACCAGTGGCCGTGAACCAGCATCAGTTTACGAAGGTGCTTGAACCTGGAGATTGCAAAGTCACTGGACATAACAGCCTGGACAGCGAGAAGGGGAAGTGTTTCAGTAAGAGAGAGTGAGAAAAGAATAAATGATGTTGGTAAATTCATGTCGGGTTACAAGAAAAATATCAACAGAGCAGGGCGTGTTCAAAAAGCTGTATTACAAAGTTAGGTGCATCTAGGAAACATAGCCTAGCTCTTGACAAATTGTTTAATTGACGTTACTTAGAATAACTTCAGGATGGGTTGATGGGAGTTTCCAGAAGTAAATTATAGCACATACTTTAGTTTAACTACAAAAATTGTTTGAACTTTTTAAACTTTTAAACAGTTCACTGACTAACTGATTGATCAATAATCAGCTCACCATCACAAGGAGGACTGTACCTGCATTTTATCCCTATCTCTGTACCTGCATGCCCTCCTGGCCAGATATTCCAACACCCACATCTGCCACCTGGATCATGCTGACATCATTGGCTCCATCACCTGGTTAAGAAAAGGATCCACTTGAATCTATCTAAACACCCAGTCTAGTTGTAACATGAGCTTCCAGTTCTGAGGACACGAGGAAGCAGACTTTACATATTGCACCAGATCAAAGCAAGGATACAACAACTAAAATACCTGTAGATAAATCAGGGCAGACAATCCAGTTTCTCAAAAACAAGACATCACAATGATAAATCAAGGCAAAAAATAAAGTGTTAAGTATAACAAGCAATTGTTATACTGTACCCCCTGTAATATTTACCTATGGCTAGGGTCATGACACCCAGCTGGTCCCTCACGAGTTGTACCACCTGACTCTTCTGCAAGGGGGTGGAGCGGCAACAGATGACAGCCTTGCAATGCCTACTGAGTTCCAGGAATTCCTCTTTTAGCTTGCCCTGCAGAACCAAATCTAGAGTGTACCCATTGATGACCAATGTGAAGCCAGTCGCCTCTGATGTCAGCTGATTGTGTTCAACCTCCGCAAGCAATTCTTGGAACAAGGCCTCACATGCCTCCTGGAAAATATGAGATTAAATTAGTTAACAGTCAAATATGTATCTTCATTACTATGGCTTCAATACCATTACAGGAAGGGGGATGATAATGCACTTCCCTTTTAGTTTTAGCAACAAATCCTTATAATCATATACAGTAGAGTAACTATTTGAATGGGATAAATTTTTGTCTCAATCACACTTTCCAAACTTACTTTACTACCACAGTTAGCTATCAGCAGTTGGTCGCTGGGCCTCAACAGTTTGCAAGCGCAAGCAATATTTATAGCAGTCTCTTGTTTGTCCCCTGTGAGGACCCATATTCTGACCCCTGCCTTCTGAAGTGCCTCAATGGTCTCTGGGACCTCCTCCTGGAGTCTGTCCACAATTCCAGTTGCCCCTGGATACAGAACGGACAAGCACACTCAACCATCTGCATGTCCATCTGTATATCTTCTCCAAAGACCAATATTGGATAACAGTAGAATTATTTCAGCATGATGTCAGTACCATAATCAATATACTGATTAGGGGTGCAAAACCAAACCCCCGAAAATTACGCCACACCTTGTATTTCTCAAACTGAGAAGGCAACGCCAACCATGTAGTCCCGCTAATGTTGTAAACAGTAATGGAGGAGGCGCAGGCACACGGTGTGAAGCAACATAGACGCGCGAACACCCGTGAAAGGGGTACTTGATGGGGTAACCCTAACCCTAACCCTAACACTGAAATGGTAATGTTTAACCCTAACCCTAACCCTAACCCTAACCCTACAGAGAGAACACTGAAATGGTCATGTTTAACCCTAACCCTAACCCTAACCCTACAGAGAGAACACTGAAATGGTCATGTTTAACCCTAACCCTAACCCTACAGAGAGAACACTGAAATGGTCATGTTTAACCCTAACCCTAACCCTAACCCTAACCCTACAGAGAGAACACTGAAATGGTGTTTTTTTCTTCCCCCTAATGTGCTAAACAAACCAAACTGAAACCGAAACCCATAAAACCGAACCGTGGGCTGATTGGATCAGTATTAGGGGTGCAACAATTCAATGTAATTAGAAACGAGTAGCATCTACCCAAAAGTGTGAGTTTGCATTCCAGTCTCTGTGCAGATTCCAGTAGTAGTTCATCTCTGTTCTCTATGCTAGTCTCTGCAAAACGCTGAAGCTTTAACCAATTATCATACTCCTCTTGCTCCAGAACCTGATGAAGAAACGCTCTGGTTATCTTTTCAGTACATTTGGTACACGTTCAATGATTTCTTGTTGTTACAAATCCACACACCATCAAACATGTTAACATTCTTATTAGGATTTTTTTGTTGTTGCACATTTTATGCTAAATGAGCCTTTGAGAAGTGTTACCAGAAACAGCTAGCTATTTTAAGCATCAAATTGTTGTCACCCTTTTTGCAATGCAGAGTGTGCGGAGTCCTTCTCTTGCATAGCTGTCCAGGTGCTTCTGAGTTTGATCTCTGATGTGGCCCTGCCTGCTGTCTGCCTGCTCTGCATCTGCAGGAGAGATGGAAGAGGGTGACTTGGAGGTGGCACTGGGATAGAGGATCAAATATCCTATTAGGCCCTGGAAATAATAATGCTGTTAGACTATCCCTGCTATGGAAGCATAAAGTTGTAAACTCATGGCAACACCAATTTGTATAATATGTATATGTATAATCAAAAATAAAAAGCTGAAATAAGTTACATGGTAACACACAATATGAAGCATTTGTAAAGAAGTAGGTAGGTTACTTTATATTTTATAAAACAATTTAATATGATAAAAATGTTTTTAAATCAAATGTAAACATTATGCTATGCATTGATACAGTTCAAAATAATTATTTTTTGATTAATAGGTTCATCAAGGTGTTGAATGAACCTGGATTTACATACTTTATAAATTGTTAAATATACCTTAATGATGGTTAAGTTAAGTATTTTAATAGTTACAAACCAGTGGTAAAGCGGTTAACCCAGAAATGTTTTAATTATGTATCAATATATTAGTTTTATTCATTTTGAAGAAATCATTTTTTTTTTTTTTACAAATGCTCCATATTGTTTAGTTATTATAGTGTTACCATTGTTGGATATGAGTGTATTTGAATGTATAAGAGTGTATATGAGTGTGTATGAATGTGTATGAGTGTAAATTAATGTATACGAGTGAATATGAATGTACACAATTAACACAATTTCTTTGACAAAAAGTTATTTAAAGCTCAGTAATCTGTTCTGTCAGCTAGTAGTCGCACTAACCCTAACCCTAACCACACACACCAGGATGGAATTGATCTAATTTATCCTTATATTTCTCATTTGTTGGCAATAGTTTTTGTCCAATGTTATTAAGGAAGCTATCAGCTCAAGTTATTACAATAAAACAAGCTATTTAACAGCAGCTATTTTACTGTCTAAAGTAACTAATCTGAACAGTGACGATCAGACACAATCCACTACACTACATTACATTCACCTGTAGTCAACTCAGCCAGGTCCATGATGACTGAGTCAGCTCCTTTAGTATAGACCACTACCTGGCCTGTGAGTGGGTGCTGGACCACCACTGACATCCTCTTGCGTGTGGAATCGAAGGGCAGGATGTGGAGCAGATGCACATCTAAACTGCCCACCCCCGGCAGCTCCACCAGGAGGCGCTCTAGAGAGCGTCCCTGCAGGGTACAGCGGTAGGCTCTGGCAGCGTGCACCAGTGCAGCCTCGTCCGGACTCTCGGCCTCGTACACTACAGTGTTGTCTTCAACGCCATGCTCTTTGGGCTGATTATGACCTCCGGTGGAGCCCTCCACACTGTCCCTTCCCTCTCCCCGGTTTACCAACAAGTTATTGTACACCATTGATAATTCCTGTTCACCTTCCTTGTTCTCTGTGTTCCCATCACCTTCCTCCTCCACCTCCTCTCCAGAGGCTCTGTCCACCCCTGGCTTGTGTCCCAGTAGGTCTGGCTCCTGATCTGGGTTGCTGTCTTCTCTGGGAGTGGACCCAGCCTTGCCCCTGGCAAACAGCCTGCTGGCCAGGCCGCGGGGGCTACCTGAGGCCTGGGGAGATGAGGCAGTAGAAAAGCGGGAACGACCAAAGCGCTGAAACATGAGCTTGATGTCCTCCAGAGATGTGAGTGGGGATATTTCAGGTACCCGCACCTGTGAATAGAATCCCTTTACAAATGGCATGAATTCCTTGTTCTACTGTGAGAAAACTGCAGTTTGAAAAATTCTGGCAGACCCCAAGGTGCAGGGGGGGGGGGATTAGATGACTGTAGCTATTATATACTGTATGTGGATCATTACAGACTGGACCACAATTGAGTTTGAGCAGAATATCAACGGTTAGGGTTTAGGTAGCTCTTTAACATCTTTAGCACAAACATGTATTTTCTTGCATAGCTTTACTCACTATATGGCGTGGTTGAGTGGGAGAAGATACCACAACAGTGTTGCAGATAGCCAGAGCCAGGAAGAAATCCACAATGTAGGTGAGCTCTTGGCTGGGGGATGAGCTCTCTCTCAGGGGCGACACGGACAGGCAGTTAAGCTTCTGAACGAGCAGAGGGTCTGGGATCACATCTTTTGCCTGAATGACACAAAGAGTCAGAATAAAGTGTCCACTCAATATTGTGTCTTACTATTTCAATACCTACCACTAAAGGTTCATCCACACAGAGAAAGAAATAACATTATGTATGTGAGAGAGACTGACCATACGACTACTGAAGGCACTGTGGCAGGGTATGGTGGGGCTGGGGGGCTGGTCCGTACCATCCTCTTCAGCGTGGCCTGTGACCTTGCAGCTGAGAGAGCGCCGGCTCAGAGACTTTGCACTGCTGCAGGACTTCAGAGTGAGCAAGTGGCCCACCTCATCCTCTTCTGGCTCATACAACTCCAATCGCTTTGCTGGCAGACATGGCGGGGAGGAGCAGAAGAATAGAGATGGATGTGGGGTGAGCAGTGATGGAGGTAGGGGGAGGGGGGCAGAGATTAAGTGGGAAACAAAAAGGAAAACAGACAACAACAAAATCAACAGCTCAGCTCTACGTAAAGCAATTTTCAAATCAAATATTGTACAATGCCAGTAAGGTAAGAAAGTTTCAGTAAAAAAACAGTCCTCTTGTATCTCACCATTTTCTTCATGGGGGTACTCTACTCCAAAGATGGTGCAACGGCGGAACACCATCTTGTTCTCAGTCAGCGTTCCAGTCTTATCAGAGAACACATACTGGACTTGTCCCAAGTCCTCTGTGATGTTCAGGGCTCGGCACTGGATTCTTGAGTCCAGATGGTCATTGTAGAAATCCATGTCATTCTGGATGAAGAAAACCTGGCCCAGTTTGACAATCTCAATGGACACATACAATGAGATGGGGATCAGCACCTGTCATTGAGGAAATGGGACATGTATGTATTCATTAAGCAGACGCTTTTATCTAAAGTGATGTACAGAGGGGGTTTTGAAACTGCAAGCTCTTAATGTGCAGTCTAATGCTCCACTGAGGTATACCGTAAAACTCTCCCCCTTCTAACTTAGTTCCAATGCACGATGTGTTGTATTTTGCAGAAGACATGAAATTTGGCAAGTCTTTAAAATGCAGCAATGCTAGTTGTGAACCATCCAAGAAATATTGACAAAGCATTGTTATATTTAATTTAGGGCTGTCGAAGTTAACGCGATAATAACGTGTTAACGCAATCTCACGTTAACGCGATAAAAAAAATAGTGCCGTTAATGCAGGTTTCTTTTTTACCCTGGGAATCACCTGTCGTCACATGGTAAATGGTAAATGGACTGCATTTATATAGTGCTTTTCTACCTTAGCGGCACTCAAAGCGCTTTACAACGTTTGCCTCTCATTCACCCATTCATACTCACACTCACACACCGACGGCAGCGAGCTACCATGCAAGGCGCTGGCCTGCCCATCAGGAGCAACTTGGGGTTCAGAGTCTTGCTCAAGGATACTTCGAAACATGGCCTGGGAGGAATTGGGGATCGAACCGCCAACCTTGCGATTAACAGACGACCCTCTCTACCCCCTGAGCCACAGCCGCCCCATATGACTTCGACTGAATGATAGTGAATGTTGAAGAGAGGGATTTTAAATGGGAAGTTTCATTTTAAAAAGTTGCCAGATGGCTCGGTTGACTTAAGTTATCACCGGAGTACTTCCAGCCTTAAATATCATATGCAAGCAAAGCACACAGCTAGCAGCAACAGCGGTAGGAGCAGCAGCGTTCGCTCCGGTAGTATAGGCCTACGCAGACAACACTTGGCAATGTTACGCGTCAACCTCCGGGTCTCACATGGTACTGATGTGGCAGGTGTTGCCAAGTACTTGCGAGCAGGCAGGCGTTGCCAAGTACTTGCGAGCAGGCAGGCTAACTTGTTGTGTGCCCCAGCATGTTTGGACCACCACTCCAAGGGACAATCCTCCATGCTGATGACAGGCTCAGCTCTATAGCGCTCAAGAGATTTTTCAATACAGTCCTCCTCCTCATCAGATTCAGAATCATGAGTGGCTAAGAGAGCTGCTTTCTTCTGTGGAGGTTCAGACGTTGCTGTTTGCACTGGTTGCTGTGGGGGCATCTGTGGGGGGGTCAGATGGCTGAGTGGTTAGGGAATCAGGCTATTAATCAGAAGGTTGCTGGTTCGTGCCAAATGATGTTGCATCCTTGGGCAAGGCACTTCACCCTACTTGCCTCAGGGGAATGTCCCTGTACTTATTGTAAGTCGCTCTGGATAAGAGCGTCTGCTAAATGACTAAATGTAAATGTAATGCAAATCTCCTCCTTCAGAATGCCAGCAAGCAATGCCCACACCTTATTTGAAGTTTTTAAGTACACCCTTTTAATGTTATTTCACAAATCTATAATTGGGGTAAAATTTGGACAGATTAAATACATTTAATACATTTGCGATTAGTCGCGATTAATCATATGAAATAATGCGATTAATCACAATAAAATATTTTTAATCGCTTGACAGCCCTAATTTAAATATCATTTGTACTACCTGTAGCACTATAATCAATGTCCAGAAGAGGTAAAAACCAGCCAAGGCTGGAGAGGTATGGTCAGGGATCAAGTACGGAGAATCCTTCAAGTTTTGGAGCCAAAGACCATGACCTGAAGGCACAAGAGTGTTCTTTTAACAATCTACTCAAGTCCAAACAATTAAATAAACAAAGAGCCTGAGTAGGCTGCCAAACAAAACATCATGACTGTGAGATGCCCCAATATGATACATCTGAACCACAGGGTAGGAGGTGTGCTCAACACATTCCACGGTTTAAGCAACAACACATTTACTGCTACGTGCCGTGGTATTAGCAAATGCACATTTCCTGTAAATTAATGTGTGTGTATGAATGCAGATGCATGGCCACACATTACAGGATACAGTGGTTAAAAGTAGAGGAAAAAACATTGTTGTTGCAATTGACTTTGTACTTTAAGTTAGCTCTAACCCAGTAAAAAATACCATGTTTTTTCCCACATATGGGATCTCCTTGCTTGGTGTGGAAAATCCCCACACACGTCAGACAAAATCATTTCTGTCTGTCAAGAAGTAAACAAGTCTATTTTTCTGTATACAATCTCAATAAAGCTTTATCTGGTTATTGGTGACTAAGTTATTATTTGTAGGATATGGCTGGTAATGTTCACAAGGGGAAGACTGGTAGCACCTGTAAAATAACAGTGTGTTTGTCCACATGTGGTCAAGTGAGTCAGATGGCTGAGTGGTGAGGGAATCGGGCTAGTAATCAGAAGTGATGTTGTGTCCTTGGGCAAGGCATTTCACCCTACTTGCCTCGGGGGGAATGTCCCTGTACTTACTGTAAGTCGCTCTGGATAAGAGCGTCTGCTAAATGACTAAATGTAAATGTAAATGTAAGTGGCATGACCCAGCATGTAGCCATTGTGTTGGATAGATAAAACTGCAATTAGTCACAAAATGGTCAGATACATTTTGAGATACGTACCTACAGCACCAGTTACGCACATAACAATGAGGAGCAGGACACACCACATCACATCCACATTAAGTCTCCGCTCCAGTTTACTACGCTTGTACCGCGGGCCGCTGTTATTCATCATGGCTTTAGTCTCGTGCCCTGTTTGGAAACATAACGTAAAACAATACCTAGTAAAGGACCTACTGAGTTTGCAAGCATTGGCAACGTAGCTGATGGTTGCAAATGATAGTGTGAACATGCTTTGACCCATCCTATTAAACTAAATTGGTTCAACAAAGAAACCGCCATTATGTCAAACAATTGTTGTTTACCAATTATGAAATAACTGTTACAGGCCTATTTAAACTAACATGAATAGCACCTCAAAAAGACATTACATTTTATAAGAAGATAATGCAGACATAATGCAACAAAAAATATGTTAAAGACACAACATTAAAAAAACATTTCCTTTTGCAGCAGATCGGGTCAGATTTAATAGTTTAAATTCCCTGACTGACCAAACAAGAGTCAGGTGGCTGAGCGGTGAGGGAATCGGGCTAGTAATCAGAAGGTTTCTAGTTCGATTCCCGGCTATGCCAACCAAATGACGTTGTGTCCTTGGGCAAGGCACTTCACCCTACTTGCCTCGGGGGGGAATGTCCCTGTACTTACTGTAAGTCGCTCTGGATAAGAGCGTCTGCTAAATGACTAAATGTAAATGTAAACACGTTTGTTCTGTAGTGATTCTAGTAATAACAAAGCAAACAGGAAGTAGGGGAGGTGTACACCGGCCTACGATCATACAGATAAGCAACAGGTCATTGGTGTTACTCACACCTCAGCAACTACCTGGAGTTGATGGTATCAACTTGGCATTGGAACTAGGACCAGGTCACACATACCCCAAAAAACTAAAGGAGCCCTAAACCACCTCCATGCAGCACTCAAACAGACCCTGCTTTTTGCCACAAACAATAGACAGACCAGGATCTGTCCATAAAATGCACTAAGAAAAGTGGGGATTAAAGTTGAAAACCTGACTTGACTGAACCTAACAAATCAGTAGGGGCTAACAAGGTTGAATTCTAATTATAGATCCATTCAAGTTCACGCAATCAGACTTATTCAAGACAGGTTCTTGTACTGTAGTCAAGATAATTGCTAGGCATGCTGTTCATAAGCAGCCCGAGAGGTCGAATATGGATCAAATCGATCAAAGTAATGGTAAAGAGAGAGCAGCAATGTTCCCGGCCACGTGAAAAATATGTGTCACAAAACAGAATCAAGACATATGAGTTTAGATACAATATTACTGGTTATTACACAACAATTTACGTAGCTATTATCATTCTATTGGGGTAATTTAGATAGATTTTATGTCGCAAACGTTTGATATCAGTCATGATCATACCATGAAGTCATGGTATGATCGTGTAAAAAGGCACTTTCACATTTAATAAACTACATATGAATGGTAAACCAATTTACACAACTGTAGACAACAGGTAAACCAGAGAGTATGATGGATAATTATATGACCTTACCTGCATAGACCACAATGCCAACCACAGTCTCTGTATTGCGAATGGTGCAGCTTCGCAGGAGAAGGTTGCTATTGTGCAAGCCCACCCGAGCCTTATTAGGGAGCTCCCTTTGGAACAACAAAGTCAGCTACTAAACATCAAACATAATTCCATCAAATGTAAATAAAACTATTTAGTAACAAAATCATTAACACCTTGCTGAGGTTTTTAGTAACAACAAACTGAGCTGTTTTTGGAAACATTGTTCTTGTTAGTGTCAACGAGTACACACCTCCAGAAGTGACATGGATGAAACATCCTGTTAGTAAATAATAATATCAAGTTGGACATTACTCTCGTAAGCACAGAAATTAGGCATTGTAATTAGTAAGTAAGTGTATAGCTTTAGTTGCATGTTAACTAATGTTGTGGATTATTGATTAATGGGGCAGAGTGAAAGGCTTGTGTGGTACATAAGGTGAAAGGAGAATGCCTAAAGTCTTAAACTGTAGCAAGAACAGTACAGAAAGGAATGCTGTTGAAGGAGAAAGGGAGACTGGGGTGAAAGAGTTATCTGGGACTGTTGTGGATTGTATGGACTCAAAAGGAGTTGTTATGAGGCTAAGAGTGAATAACATCGGTTCAGGCTTCAAGCTTCCGAGGGTTAGCAGCTGGGAAGACTTAAGTTTGAAGGGGGAATGGAGGAGTAGCCTTAAAATCTGGGATCGATGAAGCCCCATAAGGAGGGAATAGGAGGCGAGAGTGGCAGGTCAAACTGACCTAACCAAGAATGTGGTGAGAGAAGGATGTGGGTCTCGTTAAGGAGGACGTGGGTTGATCAGGAAGTATGGGATGAACTTGGGTCTCAGGAAAAATGGGAACATAGAGGGGATGTTTTGAGGGGACATTAGATATAGTGAGTGCGCATGCATGTTGGGGTTATCTAGGACAGGATGGCCTTAGCCAAAACTTTGGAAAAACCTTCTACAACACTAACATACAGGCAGCAGTGCCACACCTAATTTCAACACTCTCACAAGTATGATACGTTACATAGGGTACAATGAGCCTCACATGTAACCTCGGAACCTGCCAAGGTTGTTGTTGGGAATTTCACACTCGATACGGCTGTTGAAACTCTCTGGAGCCAACTCGGATCCCTACAAACAAAAAGACAAAAAGTCAACAGTGCATTGCTACAACTGCACTTTGCAATTGCAATGCCTTCTCATTCCGAACCCTTCAGGTGTTCCAGTTTACTGTGTCATATACTTCATACACACTTTACTCTACAAAGATGAATGACATGTCATTTGTTGTTCTAGATAAGGGTCCATATTGATTCCACTGAAAACAACACTGAATGGTAATCCTGCTTATGTTGATATTACAATGCTGAATGGTAATCCTGCTTATGTTGATATTACAATGCTGAATGGTAATCCTGCTTATGTTGATATTACAATGCTGAATGGTAATCCTGCTTATGTTGATATTACAATGCTGAATGGTAATCCTGCTTATGTTGATATTACAACACTGAATGGTAATCCTGTTTATGTTGATATTACAATGCTGAATGGTAATCCTGCTTATGTTGATATTACAACACTGAATGGTAATCCTGCTTATGTTGATATTACAACACTGAATGGTAATCCTGCTTATGTTGATATTACAATGCTGAATGGTAATCCTGCTTATGTTGATATTACAATGCTGAATGGTAATCCTGCTTATGTTGATATTACAATGCTGAATGGTAATCCTGCTTATGTTGATATTACAACACTGAATGGTAATCCTGCTTATGTTGATATTACAACACTGAATGGTAATCCTGCTTATGTTGATATTACAACACTGAATGGTAATCCTGCTTATGTTGATATTACAATGCTGAATGGTAATCCTGCTTATGTTGATATTACAATGCTGAATGGTAATCCTGCTTATGTTGATATTACAATGCTATCACACCTGTTGCAGGAGTTCTCTGACCACCTGTCTTTGCTTAAGGTTCGTTTCCCCATCTAGGTTAGCAGTCTCGATGTAGCACACCCCATGGGGATCCGATGAGTATAGGAGCAGCATGTCAGCAGGGATGATCTCGTTACAAGACAGATGGACAAAGTCACCCACACGAACATCCCGCCATCGTTGGTCTACATATGCCTGTTTCCTTCTGAAGCACAAAAAAACCCGACATTGAGTAAATGTAACCAACAGTTCAGGCAAAGGCATTTAGCAATCCAGCAAATGCAATAGGTATTAGGGGTGGGGGAAAAATTCGATTCACATTTGAAACGCGATTCAGTCTTCTAGCAATTCACATCGATTCACAAATGTAAAAAATCGTTTTATTTTTTTATTTTTATGTTATCATTTATTTTTTATAAACAATTTTTTTTTTTTTTTTATCGTGAAACTATTTTTAATCGATTCGTGACCCCAACAAACGATTCGAATCATGAGGTACCAAAAGATTCCCACCCCTAATAGGTATAGTTTAATTCTATAGTCCATGCACATTTACATTTAGTCATTTAGCAGACGCTCTTATCCAGAGCGATTTACAGTAAGTACAGGGACATTCCCCCCCGAGGCAAGTAGGGTGAAATGCCTTGCCCAAGGACACAACGTCATTTCGCTCGCCGGAAATCGAACCGGCAACCTTCTGATTAATAACCCGATTCCCTAACCGCTCAGCCATCTGACTGAATAACAATGTTCTTCTCTAGGGAGGTCCTTACAGACATCAGAGCTTGATAATCTGGAGAATTGGCTGCATAGGCAGGCTGCAATCTGTGTTTACGTCAAGATTAAATAAAGATGGGAACCGTTTTGCTACATCTTTAATTCTTGAATGAAATAACCTAATAAACTCAATCCAGAAAACCCAATACTATCTAGAATTGACACCTTATGCATGCAAAAGTGTTTTATCCATATCTTGGCGTCATTGTGACAGATGAGGGTTAATCTTTTCTGCATGATCATGTATGCATAGGTATTGCGTCTGTGATAGTGCGCATACATTCAACTCTGAGGTGTTGAGGGGGTATGATGCTGCATTACATTGGAATGGCACAGATGTAAAACTTCAGATCTTTTAAAAATGTAGGCCTAACAAACTAGGCTAGGACACAGATACCATAAATATGAAATACAGTGAACCAGATGCAGAAGGTATGTGCAAGTATTTCATAAACCAACCCCTAATGTTTCTCATGTTAGGGAGGGAAGGACTCAATTAAATGAACGTTTACACACTTGAACGTTTTTCTGACACAATACACACTTGAAAGCTTTACACCACACAGAGTGAATACAACAGCTAGTTAATTATTCAACCTTTCCTGGCAATGACAGAGCCAAAAGGTACTGTAAAACACATGACTAAGAAGAATTGCATCAATAAATGTACATAGATAACCCAGGACAAATGACAACCCAGGACAAATGACTTTCCATAATGAGTTTCTACAATTACATATTAATGAAAGAGTGAATAGTCTAAGGTTTTCATTACAATGACAAGAGTTGCTGCGCCAACTTACTGTGCCAAGTCAACATGTACATACACACAACTAGAAACTGCCGCAACTCATTATGAGAGGGGCTATCACTGAGGCAATACCATAACTTTATTGCCAAAAGACTGTTGGCAAACTATCTTGAGTCTCCTCCTATACTCATAAAACAAGAACAAAAGATAAACCTACGTCAGACACATTGGCAACCCACAGCCAGGGAGATAATTTCTTTCAATGGACAAGACCAAGTAGACACAAACATGGGTGAATAGGCATAACTATTTAGCACAATGAAAATATTATAATACAAAAAAAAGAGCAGTACCGACTTTAAATTCTGCTGCCTTCAATATAGCTTTAGTATACACACTATTGTACACACAAATTCACCAGCAAACTGTTTAAACAACCTGTAACACAGTATCCACAAATAGAGGTGTGACATTGTTCAGCCAAATCCCTCACATAGTCCTCCCTAGTGGGAGAAATTCACTAAAACCAGATATTTTTCCTTCTGTTATTGTGTCATCATAATGTGAAATAACATGCATTACAATATATTTAGTTGGACTAGTTGTAAATTATTGTCAGCATTTGACACACAAACATTCAAGAAAAAATGCTGTTTCAGAATCTGTACCTGCTGTAAACATCACAGATGAGTCCATTGATTAAATTGTCTGACTTGAGTCTTCGGTAGTCTTCAAAGAGGTCCTTCATCGCATTAGCCGCCAACACCAAGACAATGGGAATCACACTGATTTCTGCCTGGAAGGCATTGACCACAGGCACAAAGTTCAAAGCCGCCAAGAAAATGAAATAAATGTTGGCAAATCTGTGAAGTTGCTCAAACAGATTCTTAGGGATGAAGGAGAACAGAGAGTACTTGGTGGTTGAGATTTTGTTGTTGCTATAGGACTCAAGGAGTTCCTTCAGTTCTTTGTCCTCTGTGCAGGAAGCAACAACTGTCCTCCTCCTCATCCCCAGTCCATATTTGGGGGAACGAGACCAGGGGGAGAGTTTCAATCTGTTCATTGGTCGGGTCCACAAAACCAGTATGTTCAGTATATGTGCCTGTTTGTGTCTTCACGGTTATGTTGTTACTAGGAAGTTGTTACCGACCACTACAGTTTGTTGTAATTCAACCCTTGTATTCCTCGGTAGGCCACTCCAAGCTCTTACTTCCAAGATACATGTCGATTTTCTTCTAGCGTCTTTGTCCATTTTCATGTTCAGTTGCCAAATGAATCCCTGTAGAATAAGCCATCCTTAAGTCGTAGTGCTTCGAAGAACTCTTCTCTAGCACTACATCTAGTTACATTAGAGACAGAATGTGAAGCCACTCCTTTGAAGGGTCACACTCCCTCAAGTCATAAACAAACTCCAAGTTGAACTTTACAACTTCCTTCAAAAACGTATTGCAACATTGAGGAGAGGCCAACCGGGATGGTCAATAAGAAACTGGATATTTGTGCCACCATCTGTTAGGCTTGGTGGTTGGTGTTCTTGCATAAGATCTATAGGAGTACTACTGTAGTCCCATTATCTCCAAGCCCCTGCTAGTCCATATCTGCGTAATGCCCAATAAGTGCTACCTACAGTTGACTAATCAATGACAGAGGCTTCGGCATTTATAGGACAGATCAAAGTCAAAACAAACTCAAATGTAATTTTTCATTTCAAATATGTAATTTAGTAACTGTAGACATTTGTAGTTTTGAATAGGGAACTTTGTGAGGAGTAGCGGACTGGCCATCGGGAGCACCGGGAGAATTCTCGGTGGGCCGAAACACTTCTGGGCTGGAGGGCCGCTTGCCTTTTAACTTTTTTTAACTACTAATGAAAATGTCGGCAGAAGATTGAGTGACACGGTTGGCCGGCCCCCCTTTCCCCCAGGCCGGTTGGTCTATTCCAAATGAACGTCTATGCAGCCCTTTGCCCCGCCCCCTTTGTCTCGCTTACAAACAGTGACACTGACAAATCGAAAGCTAGCTAGTAGAGACTATATAACGATGGAAAACCAGGCTAAGAAACGTAAGGGTGGGGCTGAAAAATTAAAAGACAAAAAGACATCACCTTCACTAGACAAGGTTTTACCAATTGAAAAACGGCTATGTTTATTTTACATAAAGCTCCAAAAACTATTTTGCGCTCAAATAAAAGCCAAAAAATGTTGCGCGCCATGCGCGCTTGCATTTTGTGTGGAACTGCCGAACTAGCATCACATCAAATACAGAATGTGCATGCATTGGCAGGGCAGCTGTGGTGGCGTATACGGGGGCCGGATCTGGTGGGCCGGTCTGGATCAAAGTCCAGGGCCGATTTTTACTCCCAGTTCGTCCTGGTTGTGAACGTATGCAATACCCCATCATGTTAGATGTATTACCGTTGGCACAGGGCTGCCAACTTTTCAAAAAACCTTGGAGTGAGATTTCGTGGGGCCAACCCAAATTTTGCTGCGTTCTACATTTACATTTAGTCATTTAGCAGACGCTCTTATCCAGAGCGACTTACAGTAAGTACAGGGACATTCTCCCCGAGGCAAGTAGGGTGAAGTGCCTTGCCCAAGGACACAAGGTCATTTTTCACGTCCGGGAATCGAACTGGCAACCTTCAGATTACTAGCAATCATAGTGAATGAAATATATAAAATGTTCCTATAAATTTTCTTGATATATACACAGCATTCATATAACTCACCCGCTGTAGACGCTGACAATGTTGTTGTTGACCATCTTATCAAAGCGGTAGCGTCTGTAGTCCTCCAGGGCGTCTTTGAATGCGATGACAAGAAGGACCACCACCAGGGGGATCATGGTGATCTCCTTCTGAAAGGCCTCCACCACCGGTATCCAGTTCAGCATCACTAAGAACAGGAAGTACAGGTTTGCTGCCCTAAGACAGAAGACAGGGAAGAAGAGATCTTGATATTGGACTTCTTCTCCTTTCATTGAGTTAACCTGTGAACATGACTGAGTACGTAAATGTGTCATTCATTTTCAATGGGACTGACGTGACGGCCTCAATGTGGCAGTATGGGATAGCAATCTGAGTTACTAATTAGCTGTATGTTTGGATTTTAAATGGTGTGCCAACCAAACAATTAGTAAGAAAATAGCAATAATATTACTATAAAATCGTACATTCTCCCATGATAGAACTGATGCTATGAAATAGGCAAGGACTGAAAATTGAGCTGACAAACCACAAAGAATGTTTTGGCAAAAGATGCATTATTGGGTAGGTATGGTTGTTATATGCACTCTGAGGGATGCAATGACAATCTTGAGAAAATCAAACATAATTTCCTCGCACCTGTGGAACTGTTGGAACAAATTCATAGGAATAAAACTCAGCAAGTTGTACTTGGTAGTACGGATGCCGTTGCCCTTGCATCCCTTGGAAATGATTTTGTACTCCGACTGAAGAGGTCCGTGACGGGCAACAACCACTCTGCGTTTACCAGTGAAACGATCGTGTGTCAGCATGTGGGCTTCAGGAGAGCTCTTGGTCCGCACAGCTTCAGGGGAAGAGTACCAGCCTCGCCCAGAATCAGCAGAAACCAGCTGCTGCCAGCGGTGTCTGACCCAGTGGATCTGCTCCATCACCACAGTGAGCAGCTACAGGAGCAGCCGACACCAAGGGACCTGTAGGGGTGTGTCTGTCTCCCCTTGCCTCCGCCTGCACGCTGGCAAGATGCTGCTCCGGTGCCCTGTGTTGCTTCTCACTGTTCCATCATCCTGCTGAGAAAAAATATGTTGGTACAAGAAGGCCTCTGAAAGTACTGGAGTACAAAACATAGATATTATCAGAACTATGAGGTTATTTACTTCCTGTTTGTAGAGCAGTCACTACATGTAAAAAGCCATTGATGCTCCCATCTACACTAAGACCAATCTAATATTATTTAATCACTTCAAAATATAAACAACATGTAAAGTGTCTATGTTTCATAATAAGTGATGCGTGACAACCAGAAAACACCTAAGGGGTTAACATGACTAATTAGTTTTCTATTAAAAGATAGATCCAGCTGTACGTTTAGTAACATCATTTATTTTTTTGAAAGAAGTCTTTTTTTTGTTGAAAGAAATTAGCCTAAACAAAAGGTGAATTGAGAACTTGACTTTGCTTATCAGCCAGCAGTCATTAACAAAGGCTTTGTTAAAACACAACAATATTAGTCTCTCTGTGTCCAGATCTTTCTAAAGGAACATATCACACATCACATGTTAAAAACAGGGATTTAGATTACAGATACACTTGGAGCTAAATGTTCAGGCCAGGTATAAAAACCAAAGCAAAACTGAAAAGACTAAGGCAGACAGTGACTAAGACAACTTCCTCAATTTTCTTTTTGTGCCCAAAACCCTTCTTAAACTCATGAAAAAGAGGAACAGAATGTATTAAGTTCTCCTGTGGAAGTAAAAAACGTTGTTTATGTCACTATAATACACAAATATTAAGCTATTAACAGAGACTTGTCCAAGGCCAAAACTCCCTTGGGCAACCACTTTGGCACCCTGGTACGATATTATGCTCATCTGATGTGCCTGTGCGCGTTATGACAGTCAACGCTTAATGAATTTGCTCAGCATATTTACGAGGCAATCATAGACCCATGAGGGAATTGACAGACGCACTTCAAAGTGCCATGCAATTGTTTGCTGTAAAAGACAACATATTAGAAAATTGAGTATCGGGGTTGCCCCGGAAATGTCAGGGAAGTAGCCTAGCTAAACGTAAATTGTTTAGTGTTAGCCTATTCCCTGCTAGCCTATACCTAAATTATGAACGTTGCACACTTTGTGTTTTACATGTGCAGCTACGTGTGGTTGCCCTTGTCATCTAGGCTAGGAGTTTGTTTGACATGTCGAGTACTGTACTGCTACTCCTATAACTTATAGCTAGCTAGCCAACTAGCTGCGATGCATCACAGAAAATCTGTCAGCAGCCAACTTACTCTTCTAAAAGAGAACGCATATAGTTATGCTTTCTATAGTATGCTATAGTAGGCTCCAAACAAACAATAACGTACCTTGCATTATTTTTCCTGTGTTTAAGTCTTGAGAATGGTGAACGATCCAGAGCTGCCGCACCCGTTGCATCACCTGTAATAAAGCTAGTAGCTAGCTAGCTAACCAACTAACGCTACTGCACAGACACGACCAAAACGCACAAGGCGCTTGCGAAGCATATGGTATCCAGCGTCGGATCCAGTACATCACGAGCCTCTGTAGGTCATATGACATAAACTACCTTTTCACACTTGGTCTCATTATAACGTAGGCCTACCTTTGAAGGTTGATGTGTATATATTGCATAAAGACGTACTTGTTATTTTGGTGGGCAGGTGCACACAGTAAACATAATTTCTCTTGTTTATGTTTATTGTATGCACCTGCCCACCAAAGTAAATTCCTTGTTTGTGACCACTTGCTTGGCGATTAAACACTATTCTGATTCTGATTCACAACTATTTAGGAACACATCACTGACAATAAAATCGTAGCTGTTCAAAATAAATGTCCCAAGCAAAATGCCAGTTTAAGATGGTAGAATGTTGTTGAGAAGCAGTTTTTGTCAGGCTATTTTACAAGATAAATTTCACATCTTGATAGCATTTTTTGTCATTTTTTAGCAGACGCTCTTATCCAGAGCAACCAATACATCTAAAGGTTTGACGGTAATATGAAATCAATCCGATATGTTGGAGTCGCAGGCCTGTAATAAACAGGAGAAATAATTAAGACCGTTCCGAGACTAATGATTGGACGGGCTAGCTGTCTGTCTGTCTGTATGTCTGCGGGCACTCTGCCCCTGAACTCAATGCGCGTTAATGTAGTTTTCAACCAGGATAGGCAGAGGATTCTAAACAACCGGACAACAAATAGATGCACAAGAATGGTGGAGAAAGATCAGGTAATAAATCCAGTTCCAGATTTCACAGTTAAAAGACGAAAGAGAAAACAGACAGTAGTTGAAAAGGCTACCAGCAAAAATAGATTAGATTTAGCACATGTTAGCTTGAAGGTATAACGTTATCACTGTTTAAGTTCATTATGATAGTGTTGTGTGTGTTCTTACATGTGAATGGACATGGAATTCATAAAAGAAACTATACTGGGAGGATCAGAATCAGAATGAGCTTCAATCGCCATGCAAGTTCACACAACAAGGAATTTACTGTGGCAGGAAGGTGCATACAATAAACTATACGGATCTTCAGAACCGCTTTTGCTCAAATGTCTGTCAAATTCAAGTGTGTCACAATATGGAATGATCTTCCCCCCTCCCTCAATAATTTTACTTCCTCTTTTCTGACTTTCAAATAAAATAAAAAATTCCGCTGTAGTTGCCACTTTTGTTGTTCTTATTTTATTTTAATTCATACCATTAATTATTGATGACCCTTTTCGCATCGTATTCATTTACTATGTAGTACTTTATTATTTATTGTTAACTCAAAGCATTAGTTATCTGTGTATCCTTATTGCATTATTATTATTTCTATGTAATACTTTACTTTATTATTTATTGTTAATCCAAACCATTCGATTTACTTAATTACTTGATTATTCCTATTGTATCATTCATTTTCTATGTATTAGTTTGCTTTAGTACTTATTGATTATTATACATTTTGTTTAGTTTAGAGGAGGAGGGCCTCGTATAAGCGTTTCACGCTTCTTCCCTCCTCCTGCACCTGTTTTACCTATTGTTTTTGTATTATTTTTGTATATATATAATATTTTGTGCAATAAAATAAAAAAATAAAAAAAATACGGATCTTAAATATACAAATTAGAGAATATACAATAGTCTAAATACGTACGGCATGATAAAGAGTGGATGGCTGGGGAGTACAGATCAAGAGAGAGGGGATGGGGGCTGGGGAGTACGGTGTGATCAAGAGTGGATTGTTGGGGAGTACGGTGATCAGGGGTGGATGGCTGTAAGTCATGTAGAGTCTAGACTTTTCTTTCACATGAGCTTTGGCCCGGTTTGAGGTCTGTTCAGGTGTCCATAGTCTTGCCATTGGCCTGGATTGACTTCAGAATCAGAATACGTTTTAACCGCCAAGTAGTTTACGCAACAAAGAATTGGTTAGTGGACTTGTGGGCCATCAGAATGACCCCCTAGGTCTTGAAGTGGATTGGAAGCCTCACCACTTGATATTTTGGCCCCCAGGGAGCTATTAATCAGGAAGGGTACCTTTCTTACCTGACTTCTACTAGGGCTGGGCGATATTTTTTTTATCGATTTATCGAAGTAATGACTTCCCTCAATAAACTTATCGTACATTAATTCATTTTCAATAATATCAATAATATCGATAGAGAATAATTAGGAACAGCAGTCCATTTAATTTCTGTAATGCAGCAGGAAGTTGCGGAGAAATGGTAGCCTACGCTCACTAAAATATACTGAGCACTTGAAGTGGAATAGCTAATGTTAACTGCGGAAAATGAGTCTTATTGCCGAAAACAGTGACAGCGATACCCATGGCGAGGGAGCAACTTCCAATGAAGAAATTATTGATAAAAAGGGTTACTTGACTCCAGATACGTGCTCCCTGGCCACAAACATTTCTCTCACACCGTGCTGCCTAAACGTTTTGCAGAGTGTAGGGAAAAAGTTGAGGTAGAAACTTATTTTGCTACTACTACGGATCTGTGATCTATCGTCTTAATTATCATTATCAAATGGAAATATAAATATCTATATAGATAATTTTTTACCCATATCACCCAGCCCTACTTCCTACTTTTTTTTTTTTACCCCCAGCTAACTCTGACTAGGAAAAAAAGAAAAATCTAATCATAAGTGGATGTGGGCCATCAGAAAGGCTCTCCTAGGGCTTGAAGTGGATTGGAACTCTCACCCATTGATATATTGGCCAGCAGGGGTCTAGTAATCAGGGAGGGTAATCTGACGTGGTTCGAAAAGTCAAACCGGATGACAACAGCTAGTGTCATTGCCACATGACAACATTTTTGAAGCGTTCTTATGTATAAAGTCAATAACAATGAGAAATGAAGGGACCTTGTGCAGGTCTTACAAGCCATTCAATGACAAGACTAAAAATAGGTACATAAAGAGTTGATTGGTCGATAATTTATTACTGGGATTGTTACTCGATTGCGATTTTGCTCAAAATATCATTAGCAAAATTGGGTGCCACTCGTTGCGTTATAACTCTGTATGGCAACTGATTACATGGCATCAGTTTGTGACCGAGCGTGACACACCATTACTACTTGTCCATTACTACTATTATTATAGTATCTGTATAGATAGATAGATATATAGATAGAATGTGAGACACAGTAATACATATGACTTATCAAGCTTTTAAATGGACCCATATGGTCCCTTGTTAATGTTTAAGGCCTAAAGAATTGACGGTAATGAGTCAGGCAATTTTTGTTAAGTGTTGTTTACTTCTCAGAGAACAGGTGCAAGGGAGGTGAAAACGACATACCTCTTAAACAACAGCGATGAGGGTGGATTTTCCACAATAATATGTTATTATTAGGCACTGATCTACCCCCATCACACACACCCTTGGTACCCCCCTACGGGTAGTAATTGACAACAGCTATGCACTTTGTATTTGATGGCTACAAGAACTCACTAAAGACTAACAAGAGCAAAAGGCAACATGTAAAAAGATATTGTGCAGATCTTTTCCTCTGTGTGTGCCCACCACCAAGGGCAACTGGCAGCCGCACCTGGTGACTGGCAGGGGGATCTGATGGGTAATGCATCTGGGACTCCCTGAGGGTGTTTCAAACACCCGAGAGCAGGATTCTGCATCACAGGACAGCAGGGAAGGCAGTAAAAGGGTACACCAAGATTCTTACCATTTGCTTGTTTTTGCATTTATTTGGAGTTTAGATAAAGGATGAATATAATTCAGAAAATAATTCATTTATTTTAGATATTCAGTGCAAAACACATGAAGCAGCTTGTTAATTTTGTTAACAAAATTTGCGGCTAACAGGAATGATGTCCCATTTGTTCATTGCACATATACTGTAGATATTTATAAATGTTTTCAAAAGATTAGCAATTGTTACAGTGACCAGACTGACAAACTGTGCAGGTGCAAACTTCAAATTAAAAGAATAATGCCTCTTTCATAAATAGTTTAAAAACTTTGCGCCTTTTTACAGAATCAACTGCATACATGTAGTTGTATGATAACAAACAAATATATAACAAATATAATAACAAAAAGTATAATGATTTCATATTTAGAACATTCTGTTATTGGTATATTATTAAGATATATCTTATGTGTATACATATGTATACATAAATACATGCATACATATGTATATTCTGTATAGCATCTTAAAACTATTCAAGCAAGGAAATCTTGCAGTCGATTGATATGGAATAGCTTGCATTGCATGACTGACGTGCAGCAGTTTGGTTTATTTAACAGTCATGCAAAGCTCCACCATATCAAGTTTTACTCGTGTGAGAACTTTTACCGTTAAACTGTAATAAAGTGTAACTTCCTACCAGTTCCTATGTAAATACTGTGTTTTATTTTTATTTTTGGGTATCGCTAATCAGGTACATTATAGTTATTAACTTAACCTTAATGTAAAGTGAAGCCCTGTCCTTTTATAAACGTGGAAACATTTGTGTCTACCCTAAAAGAAAAACATGCTTTCCTACATGGCTGCATAATTCATTGTGATTTGAATTTGGAGAATATCTTAAATATTGTATAAAGTATTGTATCAAGCATATCTACAGGAAATATTCCACAAAAACAGAAACTATTCCACATAAGTTACAGTATGTATGCTAATACAGCATATAGATTCTGACAATTTAATGACAAGTCTTTAAATTTGTTGATCGCTCTCCGTTTCTTCTTTCATTTGAACACCACTCACACTAGGCTTATCTAGGTTTGAACACCAGCCAGCCCCTCACCATGAAGCCCTCAGCGTTATCCCTCAGCGTTATCCCTCCAGCTCACCATGGAGCACCAGATGAATAACACCACTCACACTAGGCTTATCTAGGTTTGAACACCAGCCAGCCCCTCACCATGAAGCCCTCAGTGTTATCCCTCAGCGTTATCCCTCCAGCTCACCATGGAGCACCAGATGAATAACACCACTCACACTAGGCTTATCTAGGTTTGAATCTGTGTTAGACTTTTGTCCAGGCCCCAGGGCAGAGTTCAGAGCATTTTTTCTTTTTAAATATTTCTCCATCGCTGTCATTTAATTCTACTGTAAATTATCAAGGTCATTATAGCGCTACCTACTGCCACCCAGTGGCATGGAAGAGTATTTATTTACTTATCCAGCCACTACATTGCAGGCTCAGACGTTCAACAATGGCAAATTATTTGCAGCAACTAAATAATATTTTTTGTAACCAATTAAGTGAAATTTGACATTTTCCCACAGCACACCTGACGATCTCTCACGGCACACTGGTGTGCTGCGGCACATTGGTTGAAAATCACTGCTGTAATATACATTACATACAGTAGGCTATGTACTGTATGCTGTAAAGGCGAGTTCACACCAAGGACGATAACGGTAACTATAAAGATACAGTTTTAAGAATTGTTCTATATTCAAAACAATAGCAAAGTCCTAGCAGGAATGATATCATTGGGATCACTTAAAAAAAATCTCCACCTGATGAACTATAAAACAATGACAACCAATCAGAATCCATCCGAATTTAAAACGCGAATATAGTTATTGGGTGTGCTCAAGCCTTCGGCGACCACAACCATTGTTCTCTCTTATATATATTTATTATTATTTTCCGACCCCTAAAAAAACTTGAATATTTGCACTACATAGACAACGTCGGTGTCAAAATGTTCGTTTTGGTCCCGATTGAGTTGCTTGTATTTGCACGAACGTTACGTTTGACGGTTAAGGCCGATTTATACTACTACGTTTTTACGGACACAGGGAACGCCCTCTCCGACGTGGAACGCCCTCTCCGAGCCCCTCGGAGAGATCTACGTGCACCTCCTGATTTTCCTGACTATCCGTCTGTCCGTCCGTCATTTTACGGATACCGCTTGGCTGTGATTGGTCCGTATTAAGAACCGCTTGCGTCAGGGGCGGGGTTGCCGTGACCAACAAGAGGAACAGAATCCTTTGACCGCCATTGCTGTAAGATTTTACAATTCATATTTCAGCTAAACAGTACATGTAAATCAGCATCTGGATTAAAATGTGACGAGAAATGGGCAGTGTAGTTGCTGAAAATGTGCTTATTATATTGATAAAACGGCTAATTTGTAAATTTGCTCCGACTTTTTGATAACCTAGCTAGCATCACAGTGCAGCGCCAACTACTCTTCTGGCAGTGAATTGTTTTCAGCACCCACAGCCTTCGGAGTACTATCAATTCAACAAATCCGTCCGACTCCGTCCGTCTGTCCGTAACGGAGTCGGAGTAGTATAATTCGGCCTTCAAGGCCGATATATGCTTCTGCGTTTTTCGAAGAACGGACACATGGGAATGCCCTCGTCTCCGTGGAACGCCCTCTACGAGCTCTCTGTCAGCCTTCGGAGAGCTCGACGTGCACCTCCTGAATTTTCTAACTATCCGTCGTAATTTCGGAGAGCGACGGAGAGCTACGGAGACCCCCTTTGCTGTGATTGGTCAGTATTAAGAACCGCTTGCGTCAGGGGCGGGGGCGGGGTTGCCGTGATAAACAGGACGAACAGAATCCTTTGACCGCCATTGCTGTAAGTTTTTAGAATTCATATTTCAGCTAAACAGTACATGTAAATCAGCATCTGAATTAAAATATGACGAGAAATGGGCAGTGTAGTTGCTGAAAATGTGCGTATTTTATTGATGAAACGGCTAATTTGTAAATTTGCTTCGACTTCTCGATAACCTAGGTAAATAAACACTCGAGGACGACTTACAAAAAACCGTTGCGCCACCTATTCTTCTGGCGGTGAATTGTTTGAGGCTTGAATCAGAGCCTGTCTACGGAGAGCCTGTCGACTCCCTATTAAGCCCCATTGAACCGAATTTCGTTGCAGTTCCACCAGAGTTCCACTGGGGGTGATCGCGAGCGAGTGCAAAATGGGAGTCTATGGAGCTAAACGGCTAAATTTGTCTCTTTCGCCTGATTGTCTTAGAGAAATCTCAGATTTGATTATAGTTTTTGCATGTTCAACATGGATTATTGGTCAAAAGTTGAATAAATGAGTACTTATGTCCTTTATATTTCTTACAGGGTGAGTCGTTGTTGCCCATAACACGCTAGCATTATGCTAATGAATGCTGATTGGTTAGTGAAGGACTGACTACGACCAGAGATCCCTCTTGATGGCATCCGAAGCAGATACAGGCAAAAATACAGGGTGTTCATATTCACAGCCTGGAAACATACCCATCTGCAACTGATGCAAGCACACCCCACAATTTCCCCAGAAATTGTACCCTCTCTAGTTGTTATAGTTATCGTTCTTGGTGTGAACTGGCCTTAACATACATATGCAACATACAGTATGAATGCAGAAATGTGTTGTGTTTGTGAATTAATGCAAAAATTGTTCCAGTGTTTTATGAAGGAAAGATAGTCGGTGTTCAGTGCAGCACTAACAACAGTTGTTATTTTGCCTCTGGATATGACATGGTGATTCACACATGGTATAATGAGCGTTTCAAGATGTCTGAAATGATCTATAAATTACCTATAAATTTTTACTCGGCTCACTGTTGAGGTTACTAACTAAAACATGTACAACTGGTCATTCCCAGTGTACGCACTGTGTTTGGTAGGAACTCTTTCAACATTAGTCATTTTATTAGTTTTTTTAATCCACCTCTCCAAACCCAGCTGCTGTTCACACTTTTGTACTCCATATATATTAGAAAGGTAGTTATGATATATATATATATATATATATATCTGTTAATGCATAGATATTTTGTATGTAAAATTGTGAGGATGTTGTTATAAAAACTAATAATTACAGGCATATTTTCAATGACACCATGATCAGTTATGTTTTCTCTTTAATAAATGCACCGCAGCTACGGTCCTGGAAGAAGATAATCAGCATGTATGAGGACTGTCAACTGTAGTTAATTAAAACCACCTTTGTTATTTTGTTTATGAAGGCAAGTGTGCAGTAAACTGACCCAGTAACTAGGCCTCTCTCCACATGAGGCCTCGTCTTAAAGAGTGTGGTGTGTCTCTGCTGGTCCTTTCCATACTGCTGCTGCTGCTGCTTTTATGAGCAGAATTGTGTAGCACACCTGTTTGTTTGTTTGTTTGCTTCAGCCATGACTGTTATAAGGATTTTAATGGGAAATCAGGCCTACGTATTTTTATTTTACACACAGTGTACACACTAACCCTAACCCTAATACGCCAGTAATCAGTGATCCATATGCTGTCATCATGGATTTTCAGCAGACAAGTTTGATTTTTGTCTCAGTTTATTTGGAAAGATAAATGGCCCTTTCTTCATCCTGCTGACAAAATGTAGTCTAAGTGCTATTGTCATGTGAAAACCACTCATTGTCTTGTGACAAATTATCTACAATTACAGTAATTGCATTGAAGATGAATAATTGCCTTTCAGGGAACAATTGTGACATTAAATACAGACTGCCATAATTTAATCTTTAAATAAACTACATAACCTCAGAGCTCCCTTTCTGTATGGTACAATTGGATACATTCACTCATGGTAGGAGACATTCATTCATGATAGGAGACATTCTGCATTGTACATCTAGACCTGCAAAATCAAAAACAGCACACTAATGAATCTAATGGTTAGGGTTGCAGTCCTACTGGCATGTGAACAATATGTAAATGTAAAGAAAGTAATGCTTGGGAGATCTGGAGGTGTATGACGGAAGATACATGTTCTCACTTACTTCTTCTTACTCAGTTTTTAGAGATTCAGCAAAATGCTCCATACTTGTTAAAAACCTTATAACATATAAAAACCTGTTATAACATATATAAAAAAATGTGTGGCCAGTGTAGATCAGTTAAACTCACTCCTTAGGTATGTAACAGGCCACCCGGGCCAGCAAATAGTTATTTTTTTGTTGGCATAGCTGGTAGTGGTCACACTTCAGAATCAGAATTCGGTTTATTCGCCATGTATGTTATACAAACACGGAATTTACTGTGGCAGGGAGGTGCAAAACACTAAACATATACAGATCTTAAATTAAGTAAAAGTACAAAAGTTTAACTATTTCTAAGAACTAAACAATCTAAGAATACAACAATTTAAATATAAAATATATATAAAAATAAGAATAATGAGCAGCGTGAATGGTCAACATAGTGCAGTCGGATACTGAGATAAAGTGGCTTATGCATACTGAATTGCCATTAGATGGACTTATAGTTAAATAAGTGAATGAATGTCAATGGGAGTCCTTGGCCTTGTTGTAGAGGCCAGTAGCAGATGGAAAGAAACTGTTCTTATGGCGTGAGGTTTTGGTCCTGATGGACCGCAGCCTTCTGCCAGAGGGGAGTAGCTGGAACAGGGAGTGACCAGGGTGGGAGGGGTCGGCCACAATCTTCCTCGCACGCCTCAGGGTCCTCGAGGTGTGCAGGTCCTCAAGGGTAGGCAGATTGCAGCCGATCACCTTCTCAGCAGTGCGGATGATACGCTGCAGTCTGCTCTTGTCCTTGGCAGTGGCAGCAGCGTACCAGACGGTGATGGAAGAGGTGAGGATGGACTCAATGATGGCTGTGTGGCTCAATGATGGCTTGGAATATCGGAGGTGGCGGGTTCGATCCCAGGTGTGGGCGAACGTCGGCCGAGTGTACGTCAGACAGGGGCGTGGCCACGTCTGTTACACATGCAACAAAATACTGTGATTTCAGAAACTGTGGAAAATTTAACATTGTTTATATCTTCCACTGCAATACATTTCCTGAAGAATGGGCATAATTAGTGTGTATGTGTGTTCTACCTTTTACACTAAATATTTTTTTTTCAGAGACAGTTCCTCCTCAGGTCGCTTTGTGCATCAAAGGCACCCTCAGTCAGGTCCTGTATTCTTAAGGTTCTGTTGGTTTGAGCTGTTTTTATTTCTAATTGAAATCTCTGAACCCCAGTTCTATTAAAGCCCCTGTGGTGTCAGATGAAAACACTGGCATCAATGATTAAACAAACTTGCTAAAAAAAAAATCTGTGTCAGATGTGCCATACTGTTAGTCAGAGCAGTACCTAAATGAGTGTTTAAGTCTGTATTGTTATAGAAACCAATAATGAAATAATTCCTTGGTTTGGATCACGTCTTGCTGTTGCTACCAGTTGCATTTGCATCGTCAACATCTGCACAGGCCATGGCCAACCAATAGAGGGCAGTAAAACGGCACTCATCCAAACCATAATGTTACTATAACAAATGTAACAGCCAAATAAACTGAAATATGAACAAAATTCCCTGTGGTGAGTGCATGATTGTACAGTACACCATCATAGCTACAGTATTGTTAAAAGGTGTCATAGCTACAGTAATGTTAACAGGTATCATAGCTACAGTAATGTTAACAGGTATCATAGCTACAGTAATGTTAACAGGTATCATAGGTGTGTGGTGGAAAATCTTGTGCATCCGTAGTTAAAGCCCTTTCTCTTTAGGCTTTCCACACAAAAATGTGTGGTGAGGTTACAATGCTCTGACAGATCAAATACACTTTTTTATTGCATGCAACAGCACTTCTACATACGGATAAATTCAAATGATTTGAAGGTTTGAGTGTATGAATCTTTTGTAAATACAAAATAATCTGATTATTTTGGGTCAATGTTCGTTAACGTGTGCTAATTTAAACCCAGCAGGTGGACATATATATCCAAGCCGGTAAAAAAATTAACTAGACTTGTCTACAATCATGTGGTTTCTCAACAAGTCCTGGATCACAAATGTCCAACTAGACCTTGTCGTCACCAGGAACTGCTGGTGTCACGGTGACCCCCCATGTGTCAGATCCCTTTGTGTCAATCACACACACTCTCTCTCCACAAAGACACCTCACCCCCTCACCTCATCCACAGGGACCCTCCTGACCCTCCAGAAACAGACTCTGTACTCTCTCCCCCTCTTCCTTGCCTCTGTACTCTCTCCCCCTCTTCCTTGCCTCTGTACTCTCTCCCCCTCTTCCTTGCCTCTGTACTCTCTCTCCCTCTTCCTCGGCTCTCTCTACTCGAACACCCCTCCCCCACCTCCTCTCCACCACGCCTGCAGACTCTATAATATTCATGCCAGCATTGTGGACATCGCTGGAACTTTCTCTCCTGGTTCAGGTCTGTCCAGGTCCACTGGAGAGGTGCCAGACCCTCGCCCCCTCACTACAGGGTTAGGGTTACAGGACTCCCTCAGGGGTTTAGGTCCCCATATACACCAGAACACTTGGCTTAGTCATCTAATCTTATGTCTTCTATTAGCACTGCTATGCTGACGATTTCAAAAAACACATTGCTCACACAATGCAGACCTGTGCTCTCTATGCAACATCACACAATGCAGACCTGTGCTCTCTATGCAACATCACACAATGCAAACCTGTGCTCTCTATGCAACATCACACAATGCAGACCTGTGCTCTCTATGCAACATCAAGAGGATCCGTACATTGTTGACAAACTCCCATACCAAGTGTCACTACCTCTAAACCGTAAAGATGTGTTACTGCAGGCAGTTCCTCCTATAACTACAATGTTATCACCGTGGGTATTTCTATGTGGTAGTTAATGTAACCTCAATGTAAAGTGTTGATGTCATTTCCCATTTAAATTGTAATCACTCCCCGAATGACGACACAGGCAATGTACTCCCTGGTGAGTTAGAAGGACGGAGAACTGTATGCTACAATACAACTACACAGTCTTTTATCAAAATACTTAAAACCACAAAGTATCAGTGAAGAAAGGAAAAAAGGAAGGAAAGAAAATAAACTTGGCACTTCAACTTCTCACTGTCATGTAATATCTCTGACATCATCATTGTAAAATTAGGAACCTGGTTTCTTCTTTCCTGCAGATGTGGAAGCTTGAAATTGCATTCCATGGGCCTGTGCCACATTTCATCAGTGGTTTTTCCCTCACAGGCTTCCAACAAGGAGGCTTCGCCACATCTGGACCTGACCTCCGTTCTGCTCCCGACCCTGCATGGCTCCCCCATCCTCCTTTTCTTGTCCTTCACTTTCTCTCTGGTCCCCTCTCTCAGTGGCCGGCTCTCTGCTCTGCAGTGTCTAATATATCCTGAGCAAGACTAGCTAATCCCAGGCAGTCCCAGCCAGAGCCCACACCTGTGGCTGATTGAATCCTTGTGGAGTAGAAAAGCCCTGATTTACGGCCCTGAGGAGCTGCGGACCCAAGTTGCAGCTGCGAGCCGGCAGGAAAAGGAAGTTGTTCATCACGCTGCATGGATTTCAACATAAATGGTCACCATGCTCATACTATAATGTGAGCCCGTTTAACTTCACATAACTGACAGGGAGGGGCTGTGAGAAATTGAGTTGGCAAAAATTTAACAATTGTTATGACCAGCCCCTTTCCAAACACAGATAGAAAGCCAATGTAATGTGTGCCTGCCACCCACCAAATGTATAAGGATTCTTAGGCCTACACATCACATTAGAACTACCAAGAGTAAAGTATATTTTCCATTCTAACAGAGAATTCTGTTGACCAATATAACCAAAAACAATTAATATATATAATTCATAATGATGGTGGTCTCCTGTTGTCCTGATGCATGATGTCAGGTAAGCCTCAGAGCTTTGTCCGATTCCCACCACACACACACACACACACACACATACACACAAACCCACACATTTATACATTTATACAGCACATACAGTTTATCCTATTGGGTTCATTTGAAACCAGAGGTGGTTCTACTCACCACAAATATTTTTGGACCTTCATGCTGTGTAAGACAATCATTACTCTCTGAGCTCCACTCAGGAAATGACATCGTTGGGGCTCCGCCTCCTTTCCTCAGCTGCATGATTAAAATATAACTTCTCTCTTCTGTGCACACACTCAGGTTCATGTTTGGGGATGTATTCAGTTATTGTTGTTTAATAGTCATAATATTTTGTGCAACATTACTCTGAAATTATGTACTTTTATGGATGCAATGTTGTTTGATGGATGCAATGGTTACATCTGTAAGGCTGGGTGTCAACCTGCCCCCACCTCTCATATGCTAAAATCTGGAACTGCTCGACAGGGTCTGAACTTGACGGCTCTCACACCCCATTGTATAACTTACTGTAGCATTGCTAGTTATATGTTGATAAGTAAGGGTCAAGATGTGGTCTGATTGGTTGTTCTTGTGTATAAAAGGAATTTTGATGCTTTGTTCTGGGGATTCTTGATCTCCTGAGAACTTCTCCTCAGCTCTGGCTTGTTCTTGTACTCATTCTCCCTGCTCACCTCTTGCTGTCTCTCTGATCTCATGACAATAATCATGGTTGAGTAGGTAAGAGTTAACCTTCTTTTGGTAACACGTTTGCCTTGTAATAGATTTCATTCATTTACAATGTTATTAAATGTAAATTACTAAATTTCATTTTAACCTTACTTTGACATTCTCGCTCTGATTTAACCTATAGAGTCAAATAACTAACTCCGTTGGTATTGGCATAATATGGTTCATGCTAATACACTGTTCAGTTTACCATCTTTCTTTAAACCATAGGGGAATTAGTTTAGGTTGTTTGGCCAATATTTAACCCCCTACACATCTATGGACTGTCTGGACAGTTATTTACTATCACATGTCTTTAAACTAACTGTCTTCTGGGGGAGGTGCCTCTTCCATACCACTAAACCATGATAGAGTGAATCAGTTACTAGGGTAGTTATGGTAATTAATGTAACCTTAATGCAAAGTTTTGTCAAATAATGATCATGCCTAATCCTAACCTATTGCTATGCATGCCTAAACTGAAGTATTTGTCTAATGTGATTTTTCCAAAGTTGCAAGATGTTGCATGTTGCATGTTGCATGTTGCAAGTTGTAAGATGTCCAAAGTAACAATAATGAGCATAATCAGAGCGTCTCGGACAAGATCAAGTATTACTGTTAAGATACACACTCATGTTGATATGGTAGCAGGTAACTAGTCAGAAAACAATAAAGAAAATGACCACTTGGGTCTGGGGTGTTTGGACGTGTGTTTGGGAGCCTTAATGCAACACAGTCTGTATCACGAATGCAACACAGTCCAGCTTCCTAACAGCTTTTCTTGTTCTCTCCTCTGAGGTATTATATCTCAAAAATGTCCTCTGCTCTGCTTTATGCACACAGATCCCAAACCCAGCTGGCTTGGAACTGGTTGACTTGTTTGTGTACCAGTTTTCACATGCATGCTTTGGAGTTTCCTGACTACGCTTCTCAAGCCAGACCACCTGCAACAGTTAAAAGGTCGACAGAAACTTGTTAAACCAGCAGTTTAAAATGATCAGTGATTAAATATGTCTTGTGGGACAAAGACAATTGACAGCCTAGATCTGCTAATTGACAAAGATGAGACAACTTACTGTGTCACAACCTCCCACGGTAGCCATTGACACATTCTGGACATCATATTATGTACAGGAATTTCCTGGCACCACCAAATTCACATGGAAAGGATAATAGTTTTATGATCTGTCTTGAGCAATGCTTGATAACTATGTCTTGACATGACCCTTTCCTCAACCTCCCTTTTCAGGGGAATATCTTAACCATCCATTACAAACCTTTTGATGTAACTATACTATGTTTATATTTAAAAAATCGAAACGGATTTCACCTCTGATGTGTGACAATCTAGAACAAACAG